>NC_059164.1:53207923-53417923 GCF_019923935.1 Bubalus bubalis | reverse complement strand
CAGACATTTGAAACTTGACTAGTTACATGATTCTCTTCTCAATCACCTGCAAGTTTAAGAGGATCTGGGGAGACTGTGAAGAGGAGCTTACCTGTTCCTATAATAGCACCTGGGAAGCTTACGGGAGGGAGAGCCCCTAAGCCACCGTTATCTTCCTCTCTTTGGAGGCAGCCCAGAGCCCTAGAGCCATGAGGCATGTGATAGGGGGGAAGGAATATGGCTTCCTTCTTACTTCTCCTTTAAATATATTTAAATGACACTATAGAAAATGCAGTTAATAAAACTGGGCTTCCCTGGTGGCTCAGCTGGTAAAGAATCTGCCCTCAATGCGGGAGACCCTGGTTTGATCCCTGGGTCAGGAAGAACCCCTGGAGGAGGGCATGGTAACCCATTCCAGTATTCTTGCCTAGAGAATCCCCATAGACAGAGGGGCCTGATGGGCTGCAGTTCATGGAGTCACAAAGAGTCGGACACAACTGAGCAACTAACACTTAATAGAAAACGCAACATTTAGAAGTTACCAATCCTCTTTGATCAAATGTGCTGAAAAAAGGAGAAGTTATAAAATTTAAAAATAACATTTCTGCTAATAGAAAGTTATTATGATTATATATTCACCTATCCTCAACAAGCCAAAAAATTAAGCATATTTGGGGGAAAGAAAAACAGGAAAATTGAGGTGAGCACCAAGCAGAGAATCCTTGCACTTGAAGTCTGCAGTGACATTTAAATGTTCTAATCAATGCCCTTCATCAGAGAAAGGACCTCTGCACAGTAACCCATAAGAAATTGAATCAACAGAACCTCAATAGAAACATTTTACCTGGAGGTATTAGTCCTAGATGTTAAAAGTCTTAGAACAATAACAAAAGCTTGCTACAGATGCCATGCGTTTATTTAGTTTTGGCCTCTTTGGTAGTAGAGACAAGCTCAAAGTTAATGAAAAGCAAAAAATTTGCAAAAAAATTTATTAAATCATTTACAGATCAAACTGGCTTCGCTATCAGCCGTGAAAAGCTATGTGAATCTCATGAAAAAAATCCCATATCTAGGTTATCTCCAATTCCCGACACCTGGTTCTCATGGCTATGTTCCCATTGGATGTCAATTTAATATTCATTCTGAAGCAAAATCAGTTCTGTTTGGTACTGGCAATATTTATTTCCCTTGCCTTTTCCCATCATTTTAGAAACAACCTTATAGTAATTGCCACCATAAAATGGAAATATTTCATTAATATTCTTCCCTGCATAAATTTAAAGCTGTTATTAATGAATAATATATGTGTCAGTCATTTTGCTGAAGGTGCCATCTTGGGCAGATAATTATGGCTCTCCTAATTTTCTAACAGGGATATTCTGGAAGTACAATTGTTATTCCAGCATTTAGAAACATCACTGGGTCACTTTAAGAGCACATATGATACATAAAATTTGAGAGATGGTCATATTGAGATCAGATATCTAAAAAGAGGCTTCAGTCCTTTTAGAACAAGTTAAATGACATATCGGGTTTATTTCTAAGAAACCTATTCAAAATCAGGAGGAAAAAGCTTTTATATTATATGCTCACAACCTCAGAAATTATGGCTTGAACAAAAGAGAATTTGCTACAACTCCAGTCTCAGGTAAGCCATGATACTGAAGCCCATTAGGAGTAAATACCTGCACATGGATAATAAGGCCATATCTTCACTTCAGGTAAATGTGCCGTCACCTGCTAGTGACTTCTGCCTTGAGACAAGTAAAGGTGGTAGGTCATAAGGTCCACAGATTTGCCAATCCTTGTTTGGCTCCTCAATGGCAATGAACTATGAGAAGTGTTCACATTGTTAGCCAAAAACCTGAGAGCATTATTGGTGTATAGAATCTAGAAGCTGAGGACAATTCCACACTGGAAACTTTGGTGCTAAAATAGTTTAAGTGAAAAGTGCCATTGGTGAGAATATTACATTTGGTAAATTCTGATTAGTAAATACTGATCTCTGTGCTTGGTAGGCTCTCAGAGTAGAACTTTCTACCTTCTTACTTTTCTTCCACTGGGACATGGGTTTTTAAAGTCAACTGGGCAGGGTCAAGGTGAAGATGCTAGATGTGAAGTTTGATTTCATTGTGGCTCTCAATGTTATTGCCCAAACGTGTTATTTATATTCAAGAGTTAAACTTCTTTCCGCCCACCACCCCTTCCCAAAAATGAGATGATGTTATAAGGACCTCACAAAATTCTTCATCCTGTGAGGATTAAATTTCTAATGGGGTACAGAACTGTTGGAAGGGAGCCTGCTCTAGGACTCAGGAATTGTGTAAACCTTACATAAAACCATCACATAACTCTAAATAACAGTACAGGTAAACAGACTTGAGTGACTAAGGGTTGAACAAGGATAACTCAAAGAATATAATCAAAAGGTAATTCATTTTGGTCTCTTACTGCCTTTCTAAACTTTATTTAACAGGGCTATCTGCTGTGCCAGATTAGAAATAGTGCAGGTTCCATGGTGTATCAGCTCACTCTTGAATAATAAACATTTGTATTGACCTTTGACATCATAAAATGTCCTAATAAGACATTTAGAATGCAGTCCCATGTTTTAGTCAAAACTCTGAACTTGACTTTGGGTGACACCTTCTACCCAACTCTAAATCAGGTTTGTGACAGGTTGGAGCCAGACTGTGGAGACCATGGTCCTTCTCTTTTGCTTTGCTGCCCTGCCCATCTCCCCATTCACGATTGCACTGTTTGGTCAGCAGAGTCACGACGGAAACGTTCTCACAGCCATTTCCCAGCAACAGGCTGGCAGGACCACCCCAATGTTTCCAGTAAAGTCACTAACCATTCTCTAGCTCTCCCAGCTGGGAGTCAGGCTTGAGTCCAGTTAGAATTACTTTTCTCAAGTGTGGGTAAGGCACCAGACCTTTTGGTCTCCCAATTTCAGAGAACATATTCAAAAGTTCTTAGCATAATCTCCTGGAGGAAGCCCTCTAAGTAGGCTTCGGCTGAGAAGGCAGCAGCCTTCCCATCCCGGAAGAGGCAATAGTCATCTCCGCCCAAAATCTCTTTACCAGTCTTTTGATGAAAACTTAAACGTGAACATCCTATTAGAGGAGCACATTAGAGACTGGATACACTTTCTAGAACAGATATTCCTAATTCAGGAGCTGATTGCAGAAAGAATGCCCATTCCTGAACTCAGCTGAGAGCAATCAGTGCTAATTCCCCACGTGTACCAGCTTCCCACGGATGCCGAAGTGGTCCCAAAATCCTCTGTCCGCAGGCACATCAGGGTTTCTCTCCCGAACTCCGTGGATCTCCACTCCTTGTCACGCTTCTCGCCCTCACAGGGATACAAGGAGACAAATAAGGAAAAGTTCCTCAGGCATTGTCTAGCCTTGCATCAAGTTAATTTCCAGGAGGGCTGAATCTTAAATTTGAAGATGCTGAGCACCAGAGGAATTAAGAATACAATCGTCTTGTATCCAGTGTCATGGATAGCTACTTAAAATCTCCTGGACAGAGTTTGCAGATATATATTTTGAAAATCTTACTCTCAGTATTTATTTCAACTCTTTCGGTAAATTTTAGAGTTTAAAAAAATAGAAGAAGAAGGACAAGAAAACAGTGGCTCTCACTGCTGGAGCGAGGCGGAAGGAGCACGGAAAGATGGCGCCGGCCCCCTGGCCTCCTCTAGGAAGGCACCTGTAGGTGCCCACACACCAGATGCCTGTCCTCAGGCCGACGGGGCAAGACCAGCAAATGACCCTCCTTCAGTCTGGACGCCTCTCCTTTAGCCGCTTGTGTGCAGGACCCTGGAGTAGGTGAGTCTGCGAGCAGACGCGAAGGCCTTCAAGAGCTGTCTCAGTTCATTGTGAGTCCATGGATGCCAGAGCCGTTGGCTTTCTTTCTTTCTTTTTAATTTTCCTTCCCTGGGAGGCAGCATTTTAAAAAATATTTTTATTTACTGATTTATTTGGCTGCGCTGGGTCATAGTTGCAGCACACAGGGTCTTCCATCTTCCTTGTGGGGCATATGGGATCTAGTTCTGAGACTAGAGAGCAACCTGGGCCCCCTGCGTGGGGGCAGGGAGTCTTAGCCATTGGACCACCAGGACAGACCTGCTGGTTTTCAAAGATGGATTTTTGTAGGGTTCTCTCTCAACTGCAGGTCTGAAGAGCCTCTGCCCGGCACTATTTTCGGAAAATTCTTATGTCATCTTACTTGATGCTTGCAAGCAGCCTGCGATATGTGAAATTTACCCATTTATCAGATAGGGGCTTGAGAGTTGGAAAGGTCTATAGTGACATCACTAATGTTGCAGAATTAGAACAAAACAAACAAAAAGATTGGATTCAAATGTAGAGCTTTGATTTTTCCACAGCTTCTTACATGTGAAGTGTGACTTTGGTTTTGCACGTGGAGGCATTTTAAGGAGGGAGTAATAAATCCACATTGAAGTTAAAATTCTGAAGTGCTAAAAGACTCTGATGCTGGGAGGGATTGGGGGCAGGAGGAGAAGGGGACGACAGAGGATGAGATGGCTGGATGGCATCACTGACTCAATGGACGTGAGTCTCAGTGAACTCCGGGAGTTGGTGACAGACAGGGAGGCCTGGCGTGCTGCGATTCATGGGGTCGCAAAGAGTTGGACACAACTGAGTGACTGATCTGATCTGATCTGATATGAAAGTTACCTGGATTACAGAAACATAACATGTAGTATCTGCAGAAAGTGATTGCAAGAACAAGTGTTTTGGGAACTAATTTCTATATTTTTACAACAGACATGGCTGTTTTCAAGTTTCTTTCTTTGTGGTCTGCTTAATTTGTCAAATGAGTGAAGGCAGTGACATGGATACATTTTGTTCATTTGACCCCCAGTGTGTCAATGGGTAATACCTTTGAAATTAGCAACACAATGTGGAAATCTTAGTGGAGACCGATCAGAAATATTTGGAGCCTGTAGTTTATTGCTATTTTTTTGGACATTGAGTCTCATCCCATGCAATTTCAGGTGACTCAGATATTAAGCCAATACCTGTCAAAGGCCTCCTTGAAGAAATGTTTTGTGAAGTCAGGGACTCCTTGTCTTGTTATCAATACTTGATACTAACTGTGGCTAGTACTCAGAGGTACTCAGTACAGTTAATCACATTTAAATGGAGTGCTTTAAAGCAAACATGTAGGCTTTTTAAAAAAAATCAGAATATGTTTTATTACTAAAACTTCTTTTATTATCCACTGTGTTTCTTTTTCTCCTTGTTATCTATTTTATGCACTATCTGGAGGTATAATAAACCTTGGATTAGTTGGCTAGCTTAATTGAAAAATGTTTTGAAATGAAAAGTTAAAAAGCAAAACAAAATATATTGAAAACCATTTCCATTCCAATTTCTTCTGTTAGTTCAGTTGTAAGAAATGGAGAACAAAAGCATTACCAACCAAGGCTTTTAGCAGAAACATAATTGCTTACACATCCAAATACATCAGCCAAGTTTGCTACACGCGATTAGGCAGCCAATTGTGTTGAAAATGTGCTTGCTCATTCAGAGGAGACCACACCCCAGGGCTCACTTACTTACATCCTTAAGTTGGGTTAACACTAGCCCATCCTCATTAGCCACTTCTTGGAAAATATAATGGGGCCACCAGTAGTAAGAATCATTTGGGTCCAAATAAAAGACCTAATGTCTTCAACTAACCCCACCTTGGTTAGGCCAGGAAAGTTTTCGTCTAGTCTTTCCTAAGAACTCAAGTAGAGTCATTCTATCAAAGGATGCCAGTAATTAATGAAAGTTGTATGCCAGGCACTGTCAAAAGTGCATTATCTTTAAAAATGTATAATGTCAGAGAAGTGGATTAAATTCTACATTAAAAAAAAAAATTTACATGTCACCTGAAAAATAGTTAAATTTAAAAGAGAAGCAGGGTCATATTGTGTCTCAGGTACGTTTCCCCATTCTTGTTTCTCTACCTGGAGTTAATTTAGGTTTCAATTCTCAGGAAAATGTGTTGGTGACTTGGAAACCTAGCTTTCCTTGTCTTGAAATTCTTTTCTAACCATAACACCAATTTTTATTTTGAAATGGTCTTAAATATGGCACAGCTATTATACATTCCTTAATTTCATCCCAAATATCAAAGTAAAGCAAGATCATCTTTTTCTTAGTTTTCCCCTGAAAGTATAGAGAGAAATATTTTACAATAGCTGGGCTTTAGGTATTCAGACGGAGAAGGCAATGGCACCCCACTCCAGTACTCTTGCCTGGAAAACCCATGGACAGAGGAGCCTGGTAGGCTGCAGTCCCTGGGGTCGCTAAGAGTCAGGCACGACTGAGTGACTTCACTTTCACTTTTCACTTTCATGTAATGGAGAAGGAAATGGCAACCCACTCCAGTGTTCTTGCCTGGAGAATCCCAGGGACAGGGGAGCCTGGTGGGCTGCCGTCTATGGGGTCACACAGAGTCGGACATGACTGAAGTGACTTAGCAGCAGCAATGGCAGCAGCAGGTATTCAGAAGACCCAAGATGGCAGGTGAAGGTAACTGTCCCATTCTTTGGTTGACTAGAGTTTACCTATGTAATAGCCAGTTACTTAACACATCATCCTTTAGGATCAATCCAGAAGTGTTGGGATCAACTATGTGTTGGAAGTTAGTTCTCCTGGGATAATAAGTGCTAAAAGTTCTCATTGCCAGCAGGCGACCACATAAAATGTAGGCAATGAAACCAAGGTGCTAGCTAGCCAACTAAGTGTAGCATGCCTTCCACTTAAGCAACAACTTCCTTTTTTATTTTTTCCTGGACTGTTTGATTTCCTGACTATCACTACCCTGGACAAAGCTGAATGCAAAAACTACGCATTTGCATGTCAAGCTGACTGTTGGTTTCTGTATAAGTTTGTTGTTGCTGCTCTAATAAATTAACACTAAGTCAGTGGCTTAAAACAGCACAAATTTATTGTCTTATATCTGCTCATCACAGGTCTCAATGAACTAAAATAAGGGAATCGACAGGGTTGTGTTCTCTTCTGGAGGCACTAGGAGAATATTTATTTTCTCATCTGTAATAGCTTTTAGAAGTCTCTCACAGTCCTTGGCTTGTGGCCTTCTCCCTCTACCTTCAAGCAAGCAAAAATAGATCAAGTCCTCACATCACTCTGCCCTCCTCTGTCTCTTTCCACCTACAAGTATCCTTGTGATTATACTGGATAATATATGTATTAAGATAATCTAGAATAGTCTCTCTATTTTAGGTGTAACTAACTGTCAACCTTAATTTCATCTATAGCCTTTGCTGTAGAAATGAACAAACTCACAGGTTCCTGGAATTAGGATGTAGACACCATTATTTTCCCTACCAGAGACTCATTTTCATTTTGACTGATAAAAATTAAATATTTTCAACTAAAATTTCTGAAAGCTACCTGTAGACAGTTAACAGGAAAACATTTCTCCCAGCCAAGTCCATTTGTTGCTCATACCATTATCTTTAAATGGCTCTGCTAGTAGCAGACAGATTTTTAAGATTCAGTGATCTCTGGTTCCATATTGTCTGTGTTCTAACTTCACTGAGCCCCTTTTCTCCCCACTTGCCTTTGTGTGGGCAGTGCAGCTCTGCTCTCAGTAACGAGCCCCTCTGCCACAGAGCAGACCTTTTGAAGAGTACCTACTTTTCATCATGCCAAAGTATGAGCTCACACACGTTCATACTTGCCTTTGTTCCCTCCAGGCTTCCATACCTCATGAGTTGCCTCTTTGCTTTCAGGGGGAATCAAGGTAGCAGACCTCAACAGCATTCTGTTTCAAGGGTTGAGGAGAGGCAGCAGAGGGGATTTAGGTTATATCCAATGACCACCTCTTTCCTGGGTTTGCCCTCACAGCAGCTGGAGGGCTTGGAGGTGCTAAGCCCTCTGATTTAGAACTACACAGGTCTGAAGGCTGAGCATTTTCTATGAAGGGCCTTCATCTTTGGAATTCCCTCTCCAAGGCTATTGACCTACATGGCCTGAGGTAAATTCTATCTCCCTAGTAAAGTGGATTTCACAGTTAATGTGGCCAAGCTGATTTGGATTATTTATTTCCAATGTTAGCCACAGTTGTAGAACTCTCAGATGTGGGCAGGAATTGAATGCACCTTTAGAAATCTCGGGAACGAATAGCACTCTCTGAGACACGAGAGGGATGGGTTGTATTCTTTTTGTGTGGCCCGTGACTTGCTTGAATACCAAATTGCAGCTTCTCCTCTGTGGTTATTTCTTCCACGTTGTGTTCTGTCGGGCTAACCTACCTGACCCGTTCCTATGTTTGATTACTTGACAGCAAATGAATGACAGAAAATGTAAATAAAGCACACGGCACATCTGCATATCAGGCCAGCGGTGCCGGCCTCTGTGGGGGACTGGAGTAGGGTGGACCTGAAGGAAGTTATTAGCTCTCCAGCAGGGGCAAAGAGAAAAGCCAGTTCTGTCAAACATGAATGTTGAAACAAAAGGAAATCACCCCGTCCCAGATGCTCTGGGCTGAATCTGCCTTCCTGGGGTCTTATTCTGGTTCAGAGATAGCTCTGTTCTTGAAGTGCTCTCTGTTGAGTGACACTAGTCCATGGTATCAAGTAGTGTTTAAAATGCCTAGATTAAAAGCCTTCTGCATTTAATGTCTCGGCTCCAACAGGTATATAAACCAAAATGAACTTGCAAATTTCATTGAAGCTTTATCCTCTAGCCCAGGCTAGTCCCTAATGTCACAATTTCCACATTCCTGACAAAGAATCTTTTACTCTAACCAAGTTCCCACTCACAGTTGGCAGCTGGCCCATCCAGCGGGGGAAGGTGACTTTTGTGGTATCCTCACTCGTGCAGGGGTGCAGGTTAACACATCCTTCTTGGGCAATGAGGGGACTAATATTCTGTGCTTTGTTCAAAGCTCTGAAGGATCAATGTATGACATGTGATACTCGAATTGATGCTATTCCTGTCCTGAAAGGGAACTCCAGTTCCCTTCCAAGTGGAAGAGGTGAGGGGATTTGACTCTTGGCTCTACTGCCTGAGTAAATACTTTTTTTTTTACATCAAATTTCAGCCTAATATGGTTTGAGGTTTCAGTTAAAACAGGTATTCTTATAGATTTTTTATAATGTGAAATAGGTCATGGGTTTCAGGTACATTTAGACCAAGTAGTGCAGCTGTTTTTTTTGTTTGTTTGTTTGTTTTTTTTTAAATAAATTCAGTAAGTGTTCAACAATATGTGGCCAGTGTGTTCATTAGCCTGGCCACCATCTCACACGGAGCCCACTTCCAGTCAGGGTGCTCTGCCAATTGTTGCATCAGCAGCAGAATTTGTGCATTTAAGAGGTAGTGTATTTGTAGACCCCGTAACTCCTACCTACTGAGTAGAATGGGTACAATTGCTTTGACACAGGAAATAGAAGCATTGGTCTGTGTCCAACTCTGCTGTTCTCTCCTGAGCCTCCACATTAGAAGAAAGTGGGCCTACGAATACAGTAGTAGGTGATGTGGTCAATGATGGCCGAACTCAGAAGCAAGTTCAAATTGGACCTGCTCAACTGAATAAATCTGCTCAAGGCCCAGCAGTGAGTTGAAGGTCCTCTTCTTGGGGAACAATTCTCTTCTTCAGGACCCGAAGAGAATGGTGACCGTCCAGACTGTTCTCAAAGCTTGGTGACCTCAGCATTGGACCAGATGGGGTCTGTGGCTCGTATACCTGAAGAAAGCCATTCAATATACACTGAGTCCTGATGGACTAAACAGTACAGGATTGCTTTGACGTTTCTCTCCTCAGCTTTACTGAGATGTAATTGGCAAGTTAAATAGTAAGATATTTAAAGTGTACAACACGATTCACACGCAGATTGTGAAAGGATTCCCTCATTTAAATAACACATCTGTTGATGGCTTTGTTTTGTAGCCTAACCCACCAGTCCCGGTGCAGTCCACCCATGATACCCTGACTCTGCTCACTCTGGCCCCTGCTACACGCTTACCCAGTGCCTGATCACATCCGCGGTTCATCAGGTCACATGTAGCTGAACCGACATGCTACAAAGCATGTGCAAAACATGTCTACATCACCCTTTAGGACTTTATTTCTTGTTAATTAGCAAACTTTGGCTTTCAGTGATGACCAACCAACTTTTTTTGTTTTTTTGTTTTTTTAAGAACGTGTTCATCTTATGTATACAAGACTTAGAAGAACAGCCTGGTATGCTGTTGGCTTTATCCTGGCAACTAAAATCAGTCCCCAGCACTCATCAGGGTATCTTGCTCTCAACTTTCACTACTGTATGTAATCCACTTCTATGTTTTATGTGGAGAGATTTTCGTATGTCCTGGGGTCATGATGAATCCAGAACCATGGTTTGAAACGTGTTCTATTAACTCCACAGTCTGTATTTTCTGCTTTGACAAGTTCCACCTCACCTTCACTTGTTGCTCTCCACAAAAAGGAATCATAGTCTTCATTGTAACCTTTTTTGTGTGACTAGATCCCCCTGTTACTTGAATCATGTTGCAACTCAAGTTTTCCTCTCTCATGTCTTTTAACTTCCTTTGCTTTTAACAAGGTTCTGACAGCTGGGTAGTATTTCTACAGTGGTCTCATTAGTATCTGGTTCAGAACTGGGCTAATTTTCCCTGGTTTTTGTTCTCTACATGTATTTATTTTATCTGGAATACTTTATTGCATTATCTTATTGTAATTAGACATTGGGCTAAAGCTTAGGCATTTTCTCCTCCATAATTTTGGGACCCTTGCTTGCATCTTTGTCAAATTATCATTGAGAATGTAGTCAGAAAGAGAGATTTTGTCCTTATCTTTCTCCACCTTTCTCCATGTGGTTTTGCTGACCAAGTCATACTTGATTTAATTTCCCATTGTACATTGAAATTAGCTGCAACTCCTCCACAGTCTCCATTCACCTTCTAACCCCCTAAGGCTCTCTCTATTCCTGTAGTACGATTATACAGTTGTTCAAATGAAATGAAAAAGGTAATTCAGGTTGTATCTACACAAATAAACACTGGGCTGGGAGCTCAACTACAGGAAGGAGTTCTGAGCCATAGATTTTAATTTGAACATGGACACCATCTCTTTCTCCTTGGATCTTGATTGGGGAAGTGAAAGCGGCATGATTCTTGATTGTGTTTTTCACTGCATCCAATTCAGACCTACCTGCTCCATTTTGGCATCCTTGTTTCATTTTGTTTCCCCTCTAGTTTCTTGTAATGATTCCCTAAGTACTGGGGTGAAATCTTTAGGTTAAAGCATACACCTAAATTTGGCATGTATAGGACTTACTGGCAAATCACCTCGATGACCACAAATGCACAGCTATTGGTAGTGGATTGAGTTTTTAAAAAAATATATTTGAATAAGATAAACAGCAGCCTATTCTCAGTAGAAATTTTTCCTAAAGGAACCTTTTAGTGAACGTAACTCTGGTATTAATATGCCTCCTAATGGGAAGAGGGCTTCCTGGTGGCTCAGTGGTAAAGAATCCATCTGCCAGTGCAAGGAGATGGCAAGAGACGTGGGTTTGATCCCTGAGTAGGGGAGCTCCTCTGGAGAAAGAAATGGCAACCCATTCCAGTATTCTTGGCCATGGGTAATTTGGTGGGCTGCGTGTCATGGGGTCACAATAGACTCCCACACAACTTAGTGACTCACAACAACAACCATGGGGAGGAGTCTTGCTGGCCCCTGGGATGTGCACTCCTGTTGGAACCCCACCTCAAACTTTCTGGAGTCAAGGGTGTCTGGCTTGAGGAGGGGACTGAGACATGTGATTACTACTTCTCTGTCCCCCAAATACTTTGAATGACTATAGAAGTCCAGAGAATAATAAATTCATAAACCTATTAAAATTTAGGGTTGAAGTAAGGGAGTAGAATGGACATAGCTGACAAAAAATGAGTGTCTGGGGAGGGTTATGATGGATAAATCATAATGGAGAGAATGATAAGTTATGGGTCAAAGGAAACAAAAGCAGTTTTACATAGCGGTTTCCCAGAGTTGGTAGATAAGGAAAATGGGACTGGGAGAAGGGGCAGAAACCATTACCAGGACTGAAGCATTGACTGCAGAATGTCTACGGTGACCCGTGTTGCTCACACTCATGTCTAAGCCTGCTTCCGTTGCAGTGCTGTTGGTCCCCAGATTGAGATCAGAAAGATAGCCTCTGGTATAATAATCGACCAGCTGTTTCTATCACATAACTTTTAGAAAAAACACTTTCTCAGTCTAGCTCAGATACACTTATTTCTCTGAATTACATATTTGTATGCTATACTAATGTATCATATATGGTATATAACACAAAATAGAAATTCTTAAAAAAAGATGAGAAAAATTTCCAAATAGAAATTCTAATACAGGCCTCCTTCAATTAATATTATAATCCATTTCTGAAAATGAGATGTTCTATGTGAAATATTAATCATGAGAATATTCTCATTGTTTAACTGAGAATAATTATAATGTATCAACTCAAAGCTTCCAACCAATTTCTTGAAATGTAACTAAAACATAGTAAACTAACTACATATAAGTAATAAGCTCTTAAAAATGTAGAAGCCTGAAAATAGCACTTCCTGATATCTGAAAGATATAGTTACTAACAAACAGCTGCTTTTAATACAGTCACATGTACTCAACTTCACTGTATAGATGCTCTGTAACACTCAAAAACTTAGAAAAAAACTATGCATGAGTCTAAGATTTTACCAATTATAATCAAACGTATCTCAAGACATTTCCATCATTTGGTTTAAAATGCATTGAGTTTGGGGGATTTAAATATTTTTTTTTTTCTGAAAAATATTGGCCAAAAAAATGTAATATTAAGAGAGATGAATGTTTCTGAAGACTGGGTATTAAAAGAGGCATTTTGCCAGAAAATATTGATTGGGAAGACTGTGCCTCTGTTTTTTTCCATAATCTCGAGAGAGCAACTTGTATTCACTGAGGTGAAGTCAACCACTTTGCAGGCTCCCGCTTTCTAAAGAGGCAGGGTGGTCTACCAGGGAAACTGGTGTTGGAGCTCCCATCTCAGATCAGGGCCTTGATCTTATTAGTACTGGTTAGCCTAGAGGGTATCTGCGCGCCCTCAGGTGAAATCTGCCCATCCCCAGGCCTTGCCCACATACCCCAAACTGGCAGTAAATTCTCCCTTTCAAAGAAGAGTGTGAGTCACACATAGGACTCATGACAACCAGTGACAATGACCTCAGTTGGCCAGTCATTCATTCAATCAGGTGCATGAAGCCAAAACCATACGTTAGCAATCACTTGAGGACAATTGGCAGCATAAAAAAGAAAGAGATGAGTGAGTGAAAACAGTAAACTCTAGACAATGAATGCCTTAAGGAAGAAAATAGTGTTTTTTAAAAAAATTACTATCTTACAGAGAGTGAAGAAAATAGTGTTTTTTTAAAAAATTACTATCCTATAGAGAGTGAAGAAAATATAGTATCCATTTAACAAGAAGAAACTGCTAAGAAAAAAGATCAATCAGAATTAAGAGAGTTGATGAAAAAACACAAATTATAAAAAAAAAATCAAAAAGAAAAAAAATGAATCATACAGAATAAAAGGGAAAAGAGGAAGAGACAGAAATATAAAATGAGGAAGAAATTCAAGGGCATAGAAGATAATCCAAGAAATAATAGATGAAATATTTGTTTATGTGTAATTTCTTATATATTAAAATAGAGAATAGTTTAGAATTGTTTTTCATTTGTTCATTTGAACAGGGAAGGGAGATGATTTTTTCTTGATTTGAAGTATAAATCTTCCAGGACAGAAGCCTGCTGCTGCTGCTAAGTCGCTTCAGTCATGTCTGACTCTGTGTGACCCCATAGACGGCAGCCCACCAGGCTCTGCTGTCCCTGGGATTCTCCAGGCAAATACACTGGAGTGGGTTGCCCTTTCCTTCTCCAATGCATGAAAGTGAAAAGTGAAAGTGAAGTCGCTCAGTCGTGTCCGACTCTTAGCGACCCCATGGACTGCAGCCTACCAGGCTCCTCTGTCCATGGGATTTTCCAGGCAAGAGTACTAGAGTGGGGTGCCATTGCCTTCTCCAAGGACAGAAGCCTAAGGATTCATACTAAGAGGGTGAAGGATAAATTAGGAAAGAAGACAGACAACTTTTTTACTTTTTCCATTGTTTCTGTGCCTGCTGTTAACCCTCAAGTTAGTGAGGAATATTGTAATTTCTAGAGAAAAGTATTCCATTCTATAGTCTCAGGAAGAAACAGAGCTGTTGAGGACAAACCCAGCAACCTGTGCAAGGATTTCATTTGCTATAAAGAAACCAGGATTTATTGGTGCGGGTCAAAGTCGAAGGCATTTCATGGTAGATATATTTAATCAGAAATGTGCTCACTAATGTTCCAGGTACCCATTTAACTCTCTGCTTGGTCACCTTACCATCTCAGTCTCTAACCACTATTATCCAGGAAGGATGATTTAGCTCTCTGTTGTGAGGGAAAAATTTCTCTGGCATTTGACAAGATAGTGTAGGGCCTGAAGGGAGTGTTCTATAAAATATCATGGACCATGCAGATCACACTTAAGGAGCAGAGTGTGATGGACAAAATGCCAGACATGCAGGAGTCTGCTCACATTCCGAGCAGTTCCAGGCTGGCTATGCTGGTCCTGGGTGTCATCCTGGAAGGCGGAGTATCCCTGCAGAAGCCAGATCAATTCCAGGACAGGCCTGGAAGTCTAAGTGGGCCTTAGACTTAGAGACCTTAGAGACCACCCAAAGCTGTTTATGGTCATTGTAAATTATGGGAGGGTCCAATTTAATCTCCCTAAGGCCCCCTCCCCTACCAATAGGGCCACAACTGAAGGAGCCTTGAGATAAGACAGAAATATATGGCTGGCTAAATATATGGCATTTGTTCAATATTAGATTTCAGAAGTTGTGCCACTTGAGAGATCTGAGTTTTCAAGTTCTCAGGAAATGAAATGTGTAATGTGCAGTAAGACTTATTTAAACCATTTGTTTTTTGATACATTTGAATAAACAATTAGAGCATTTTATTACCTGTAAAGTAATTGTTACAAATATAATAATTTATGATCTACTCTTGCATATATTAATATAAATTATAATAAATTAAGAAAGACTATCACTTCTATGTATAGACAGTATCCCTAAATTATGCTGCCTAGATTTGCTGGTATTTTAGGATTTGCCTTATAATGATGAGTTTTTGCCACCCTAAACCTATTTGACTGGTTAATACAATGAGAATGTTTAATATTTTAAAGGAAAATTACAGCATTTAGAAAGAGCTTTAGTTTTAAAGCAATAGGTCTTACAAAAACATTATTCTAACTCCATAGTCCAATTACTCTATAATGAATAAGTATGATGTTACATAGAAAACAGAAGCAATATCAGAATACTTCTGAGTATATAAAAATGAAAAAGTTGTTAGAATGGTATGAGATATATTGAACTGAGAAAAAAATATTATTCCAAACACTTTAATTAAAAGAAATATATAACAGATTAGCTTTGCCATTACTTTCAGTAATTTTCAAAAAACCAACAAAAACTATATTATAATAATCTTCATATGTCTTAATTTGTTAATTACACTTTACATAAATCAGTTTAAAGCAGCTTAATTTGTTTAAGCATGGTAGAATTTCTAAGAATTCTACAAAAGAATACAAAGAATCACTCGCTAGGTTTGTTTAATTTCTGTGTGGTCCAAAAAGTATGTGACAAGTAAGTTAATACAGAGAATATATTATTTATTTAATCATTCAGTGCCCATATATAAAGTTTTCAGATCTCTATCCTCTGAGTGCGAGTACAGCAAAGAAATTAGGTCTGAGAAAAGATATCTAAAGTAGATACTTTGCTCATATCTGAATTAAGATATGCCACAGTGTCATACCCATATTTTGTTTAATTATCACATTCATTTTCTTATTGCATGACAATTTTAGATAATCTAAAAATAATACATTTATATTTCATCTGCATGAGAAAATGATTTGGGCAACTGATTTTCACCTGAAGTAAAAGTCCACACTCATTCTAAAGTCTGAGTCTATTATAGTAACTTGAATAGTGTTCTCTCAAAATTCAGGTGCCTCTGAACTTTAGAATGTGGTCTTATTTTGATAGGGTCTTTACAGATATAATCAGATAAGTTAGATGGGGTCATATTGAATTAGGGTGGGCTCTAAATCCTATGACTGCTGCTTTTATAATTTAATAAAATTTGAGTGCAAAATCTTTTCTATTAAAATTAGTTTCCCAATACATATAAAGACTTACTAATCTTGGTTATTCCTGTTCTCAGTTTTGTTTTGCTTTGAGGTTTTTGTTGTTACTGCTTTTTTTTTTTGCTTTTGTTTTTGCCACATAACAGTCATTTCCTTATTTTACAATAAAGCACCCCTGTTTCCTTTTGAAGAATGACCACCCACCCAGTAAATGAAATCTTGCATGGACTATCAGTAAGGCTTCCTTCTTTCCTCTTTTCAAGGATTGGACCTGAGAGCCAGGCTAAGCTAGTTGGATTCTGTATCCCAAAACTGAATCTTCAGCAGAATGATACAAATACAGAAAAAGGTTAGAGACAATTTATCCATTATTGGTGCCCTCAGTTTTTACTCTCTGAACACTCAGAAATTCCCTCATTCATTCCTTTTTAAGGCCTAGTTCTTTAGCTGACATTTCATCATTTTGTCAGCTACTCCAGAGCCTTCAAGTAAATTCAGATTCCTGTTGCTTACACCCAACAAATCCTAACTGATATCTCCACAGTCTTGTTAATTGTTCTGCATAAAATAGCTGCTCAGGGTAGAAGTCACAGTGTTCACAGAATCCACTCTGGCTAGTTCAAACAAAGAATTCCCAAGGGCTCATGGAAACTTTGAGAATGCAAAAGAAACATGCCCAAGTTTCTGATGCAAAACTGGCCTGGTGAGGAAGTTACTACCTCTAAGGCCAGATGGTGAATGCCAGATATATCATTTGCAAATATTCTCCCCATTCCTTAGATTGCAGTTTCACTCTGTGAATTAGTTCCTTTGCTGTACAGAAGCTTTTGTTTGATGTAGTCCCATTTGTCTAATTTTGCCTTTGTTGTTTATGCTTTTAGTGTTATATCAAAGAAATCATTGCCAAACCCAATGTCAGGAAACTTTCCCCATGTGACTTCTTTTAGAGGTTTTAACAGTTCAAAGTCTTGTGTTTAGATCTTTAATCCATTTTGAGTTGATTTTTGTGTATAGTAAAAGATAATCATCCAATTTCATTCTTTTACTGATAGATACCCAATTTTCCCAACAACATTTTTTAAAAGACCGAGCTATATATCTTATAAAGAATTAATATATCCAAAACATAAGGAATTCCTACAACTCAATAGCAAAAAAAGCAAATAACCCTAAAAAAAAGAGGGGGGAAGCAAAGGTCTTGAATAGCTGTTTCTCCATGGAAGACATACAGATGGCCAATAGGTATATGATGATGCTCAACATCACTAATCATCAGGGAAATCCAAATCAAACCACATGAATTATCACCTTGCACCTGTTAGGATAACTGATAAAAAAAAATCAAGGAAAGATAGCAAGTGGCAAGGATGTAGAGAAATTGGAATCCTTATATGCTTTTGGTAGAAATGTAGAAGAGTACAGCTGCTATGGGAAATAACGTGGCAGTTCCTCAAACAATTAAAAATAGAATTATCATTTGATCCAGCAATACCATTTCTGAGTACATAACTGAAAGAATTGAAATGGGATTCTTGAAGAGATACACTCCCATGTTCATTGCAGCTTTATTCATAATATCTAAGAGAGGGAAGCAATATAAATATCTACTAACAGATTAATGGATAAAGAAATTGTGGCATATACATACAATGGAATAGTATCCAGCTTAAAAAGAGGGGAATCCTGCCTGAAGGACATTATGCTAAATGATATAAGCCTGTCACAAAAGGACAAATACTGCATGATTCTTCTTATACTAAAATACTTAAACTCATAGAAACAGAGCATTGAGTTTTGGTACCAGGGCCTTGGGTGTTGTTCCACTGGGTATAAAACTTAAGTTATACAAGATGAATAAGTTCTAGAAATTGTCTTTTACAGCAGCACCAGGACTTAATGCTGTACCATGCTCTTAAATATTTGTTAAAAGTGTAGATCTCATGTGTTTTTACAGCAATAAAAAATAAATCCCCAAAATTTATTTTATTGCAGTTGCTCCTGCCACAGCCCCAGTGCAACTGCTGCATGAGGACTTCAACATAGTAACCACTAGAAAGCCCTTACAATGCTGCTGCTGCTGCTGCTGCTAAGTCGCTTCAGTCATGTCCGACTCTGTGCGACCCCGTAGACGGCAGCCCACTAGGCTCCCCCGTCCCTGGGATTCTCCAGGCAAGAACACTGGAATGGGTTGCCATTTCCTTCTCCAGTGCATGAAAGTGAAAAGTGAAAGTGAAGTTGCTCAGTTGTGTCCAACTCTTCGCAACCCCATGGACTGCGGCCCACCAGGCTCCTCGTCCATGGGATTTTCCAGGCAAGAGCACTGGGGTGGGGCGCCGTCGCCTTCTCCGTACGGTGCTGCTGCCATCCAATATTCTTTAGCCACCAGGACTAGCAAGACAGACTACAGGCAGCACCTATTTTGTCTGTTTGTCAAATGGGAATTTGACCCTACTGGTGAGGTGAGGCTCTCTCATATCATGGACATTTCCCCCATGAACAAACAAAACAGCAAAGCTGTTTACAAAATGATGGGCAAATAAAAAAAGGGAGTCACCTTGGAGCTGACAGGTGTTCACTACATCAAAGTTTTAGTAAATGGATTGAAAACAAAAGTGTGATAGGTTGAAGTAATAGCCCCAGTTCTGTATCTCTCCGATATTGACTCCCTTGACATGTAACTTTGAAACTTTTCCCACTACAGCAGAAGTCCCTTGCCATACACTTGGGATGTAGCCATGTGACTTGATCTTTCCAGGATGTTAGCAGAAGTGATAGAAGCAGAGGTGCGAGAAACACGCATGTGACTAGCTTTGCGCTCTGGTGCTTTTTGCCACTGCAATGAGAACACGATGGGCCACTCGAGGAAGTGAGATGCATTGACAGTCCAGTCAAAAGCAAAGCGGGTGGGTCAGATCAGTCTTTCCTCAGCTGACTTGGATGTGAATATTTATTGCTGTATGAGACAGAGATTTGTGTTTTGGCTTTTTTTTTTTTTAAATTGTTACACAGCAATAGCTACCTGTTACAAAGAATAAAAAGATAAAATTTGATCAAGATTAACATTCTTTCGGCACCCTCCTTTCTTCCTGTAAACATTGTTAAGGCAAACTTGAAGACACATCTCATATGTTGCATGGAAGACAACTTCTGACTACGGATGTTTAAATTGGGGTGTCAATTCTTGACACCATTCATGCTTCACATATGATGTGCTTCTCTTTAAGAAAATAGATGAAGAATCTTTTCTAGGCAGATCTTCAAAATTTGACTCATTATCTTCCATCTCATCTTCTACTTTGACCCCTGAAAAATTATCTTGTTTTGTCTTGGCTATCACCCTGTGTTTAATCACACTACAAAAACAGAGACAAGTGGGGAAATCATTAGAAATCAGGATAAGAATAATTCAGTTCTACCTTATTGTTCAGTAAAACATGGTGACCTAATCCTAAGATTTTTTTAGCTAATGTTTTGACTCACTGAGCTGTGACGGATTATGTCATCGGAAACTGTGCAATGACAGTGTTTCTCCAACACAACTTTATTAAGTGGTACTAGAATAGGGCCTAATTAAGGAGATTTTGAAGTTTTAAACCTCATCATTAGCACCAGTCACCATATTGTTTGTTGAAGATGCTTTCTTTCTGCCCACTGGAGTGTGTCCAGGTTAAAAAAAAAAGGTCATTAACTATAACCCTTAAGATATATTCCTTATCCATCATCTTTTAACCTTACTTGGAATTAGAAAATAACCGTTTACAGGTCTCAAAGTCACTTGTGACTGCTCATCGGTATTAAAATACTGATAGCTGATTGTGACACAGGCTTTACAGAAAGACTGCTTTCTATCCCGTCTTTCATCTTTTGAGATTTAATTAAGCTCAAGTACAAAGTATGATAGTGTCTGTAGAAACCCTCTGAATTACTCATCAATCAATATTTCTGGAAGAACTTTGTCAGATATTATAGGAGATGTAGAAAATTTAGCAGTTGCATTCTCTATGCCAGAAGAGTTTATAATTTGGTGAAGGCAGCAAGATCAAAATATATAGAAAGTTAAACTGGATTGTGATGATTCCTGTAATGTCTAAGGTCAGTTTATGATTCGGAGCCAAGTTTATGACATAGATCACTAGTCCTGTGGATTCAAGTAAAGGAAGGGACACTGAGTATTTGGATGATAAGACACCCAGGAAGACAAGGACTTACACTCAAACTTGGAGGTTGGGTAGAGTTTATTCAGTAAGGCTAAAGCAACAAATAGTGCAATTGAGAAATGGCTTGTGCTTACTCCATAAAATAGTTTTATGACTCCCTGAAAAGCTGTAGGAAAATTATTTAGGTTAATACAGGTTGAATTGGTAATTCAGTAAAATCTATACTTAGCATTTCACATGTCTACTATTCCATTACTTCTTATATTGTCTGTGTTAGTTTTCTAGGACTGTTATACAAAATATGCAGACTAGGGGGCTTTAACAAGAGAAATTCATCTTCTCACAGATCTGGAGGCTGGAAGTTTAAGATCAGTGTGCCAGCAGGTTTGGTTTCTTCTGAAGCCCTTCTCCTTGCCTTGCAGATGACTGCATTCCTACCATGTCTTCGTGTGGTTGCCCTCTGTACATGCACACCACCAGTGTGTCTTTGTATATTTGAATTTCCTCTTCTAAGGACATCAGTTAAATTGAGTTGGAGCCACCCTAAGGCCTAATATTAACTTAATCACTTCTTTAAGGCCTTGTCCTCAAATACAGTCATGTTCTGAGTACTGGGATTTAGGACTTCACATATGAATTTTGAGAGAGACAGTTCAATAAATGGCACTATTTTTATCATTGATTACCAATCACATGTTGATAATTGGAGTAAAATATTAGCATTTTCCCCCATGAATTAAGACTACCAATGGATATCATGCCCACCCTCACCCACTTCTCTCCCAGACCACCTGTTACTCAAGTCCTGTCTCTTCATCTCATTCTTCCTCTGCCCACTTCAGTCCCAAACACTCTAGACTTTTCTGCCACTAATTCCTTTATAAGAAAGCTACTCCACCTGACTAACTACTAGACCATTGCTTTACACTGGAATCTCCCATAGATCTTTTAAACTTGTATTGTTAAGCATTTTGTTTAATTTGTATGTGGGAGAGTTTTTAAAAGTTCTTCAGATGAATTCTAATGTGCAGCAGAGTTGATGAACCACTGATGTAGGAGAAAGGAAGAGTCATTTTGCTATTAGACAGTATTGGGGATGTGAAGGTGAGGGGTTTATAATGGTAATTCTGGTCTTGATGGAGTATATTTTATAATCATAAGAAATGATCCTACTCAAATGAATAGCATCAAACCAAATGAGATGGTTGTTTAGAACATTCAGGAGGTACCAAATAGATGATGTGACCCCCAAGGGAAGTGGTTAATGGTACTTTGTGTATTATTGCATAAAGGCATACCTAGTTACAATTTAGAAATGTTGATCTCTATGTCTTCATAATCCCTCCCATAACCATCCTTAGAAAATTCTAGAATTGTTAGAGCAGGAACACAATTTTGGGATTCCTTTTAATTCCCAAACTGTGGGCTCTTGCAAATCAAAAAGGAAGGCCTCAAGAGTGTGGCACTTTGACTTTCTACCACTAATATGGTAGAAAGTCAATAAGGGAGATATCAAATGTCACAAAGAAGCTGAAACAGAGTCCAAAGACTTTCTTGCCCTTGGAGCCAAACCATACAAAGAGATTATGTCATTGCTATGGAGCAAAGGCCTTCAAAGGATCATGGCCATCACTGACCCCATCCAGCAGGACAGTATCCATGCTCTGAGCCTGTCTTTGCAGGTGTTAATATGCCCCCTTTTAGATATTAACATACCTTTTACTAATGGTCCTGAACACTTAGAAGCCTGTCCCAAAACACAGTGGGTGGGGTTCTTAACCCTCAGTGGAAAAGTGTTGTCCAAGGGAAAGTGAATTTGGGAGAGTCAGTTGAGAAAAAGACTGAAAAAGTATAGCCAGAGGAAATTGATCCTGAAACATCAGAGTCATTGTAAATAAGCACACAATAATTATTTTCACAGGGGTCTTTGTACTGTTGTGTTAAATTTACTGAGCTATAGAATGATACAGAAAAAAGGTCTTCTCAGTTATATTCCCAAATTAATACAAACAAAAACAAACTGCCAATTACCCTAAATTATAAGAGCTGTTTTTAAATACACTTTTTCAAGGGCATTCATAGGTTTCAAGGAATTCTGATGTGCAGATGTTTAGATTCCTTACCATCTGAGCCACCGGGGAAGCCTGAGGCAGGTTGCTGCTGCTAAGTCGCTTCAGTCGTGTCCGACCCTGTGCAAACCCGTAGACGGCAGCCCACCAGGCTCCCCTGTCCCTGGGATTCTCCAGGCAAGAGTACTGGAGTGGGGTGCCATTGCCTTCTCCGGATGTAGGTAATAAAGGACAATTATTAAAACTTAAGAAAGGGCAGTATTATTGGTGGGATTACTTCTTTATGTCAGAACTTTATGTCCATGTGCAGGATCAGGATAGACTGCTCAAGTCAACTTGAGAATCTGTGTGTACTAAAGAAAAAAATGGAAGAATGTATTTCAGTATTTGAGTTCTGCATTTTTTTTTAGCTGGCAAATATTATCAGCTTTCATGTTGCCTTCTTTCCTAATTTCCAAACTGACAGTGGATAGTATACGTCTGGTTTTCCAGAAACATAAAGGAACTCAGCAGCAATTTCAGCAGAAATATTACAGTTAATAAGGTGATAGTGATGGGAAGAGAAAAAATGAAGATCATTATAGAGGTCCATAAAAATCATACCATCAAACAAACCATTCTATTCATATTGCTAGCTTTTGATTTCTTATGCCCTAAGTTTCTGGGGCCATATCAGTATTTTTCAGAAGAAAATGTTCCCTGGGCTAGTCTTTATCATCATTTCTTGGAAATATCTGACATACTTCTGTTCAAGTAGAAATATACATAAGTGCACAGGTTGGCTATGATGTTAAAAATTCTGAATTCAAAGTCAAAATGACAAATTTAACTTTGAGGTTTACTTAGTGCTTTTAAAATTTTTATTAGCAATAACACTTCTGCCTGGTCCACTTCATTCAGGAAAAAAACCACTGACTTCATCTACACTGCTCAGAACTAACTGCATTCCTACAAGTCCACTTTAGAAATGATTTACACTTCAAACCTACAGAACCACCATTCATTTCTTCCTTGAATTTATAGAGCTATAGTGTGGTATCCACAGATCAAGCTCCTGAAATCTCTCTCAATGCTCCGAATCTTCATAACCATCTTTATCTTCATTTAACTTAGAATGCTCATACGTTGCACTTTGAGTAGGGTTATCATTTGCTCTCCAGTGATCAGACCCTTGACACATTATTCATTTGTTGCTAATATAGTTTTCTTCATTTTCCCAAATTCACAGGTTATTTTTTCTATTATAATTCAAGCGTCCTGCCTGGAAAAGCAGATTTGACAATTCACAGCAAAGCCATCACCTCACACCTTCTAAGAAGAAGAGAAGAGTATAGAACACACCACATTCTCTGAATAGTAAATGAGTTCAGGTTTTCTGCTGCTATTAATAGTTTTTGTTTTATCTGGCGGGAAGCTTTGTACATCCTTATTAAGATATTCAGTATAAATGGCTCCCTGGCAACCATAGATTGTGCATTCACTACAGTAACCTTGAAACCTACCTAGCTCTCAGAAAATAGCTTGCCCCTGAAGGCAGCACCTGTTGGACGGTGGGTACTAAGGATCCCTTACAAATCAATACGTTCTATTTTAGGGTGAGTTTTGACATTTTGTGTAGCCTGCTTGGTGCTTTTTTACATGAACTCGTTTATAGTAAAAGTGCCATCAGATTACATAGTCGTGTATTAGCTGGCCAAATCAATTTTCTAGTTAATTAAGCTAAATGTTGATCTAGTGTCGCTTCAGTCCAGTGTGGAGTTTCGCACTTAACAGTCTTTTTCTTTCTTTCCCTGTCGTAGTTGCTCTGACTGAGGAAACATCAAGACGTTCCTTGATGATGGAGTGCATTTTGGCAATGATAGATCATTTCCTTCCATCTTCCACTTTGTTTTGCTCTGTCTTGCAAACTCCGGCCATAATTCAGGAGCGGTGGGCCACTGCCAGCCCCTGTTTGATGCCATCCCTGACAGAGCCTACAGGCCAGCCGTCCTCTGGTTTTCTGCCCTGGTCTAGCACTGTATCTCCACATTCCCATATTGTCTTATATGTTTTTAATTGTTATCATTTTGTTCTCCAGATTATAAGGTCAAAGTCAATTCAGTGGTAGTAAATAACTCCCTAAATCTCAGTGGTTTGACAGGACAAGATTTTTGGGCTTTTTTGTTGCCTTGAAATCTGGTGGAGGTGAAGTGAGCTTCCTC
This sequence comes from Bubalus bubalis, assembly GCF_019923935.1. Lineage (NCBI taxonomy): Eukaryota > Metazoa > Chordata > Mammalia > Artiodactyla > Bovidae > Bubalus > Bubalus bubalis. The sequence continues at coordinate 53,393,236 of NC_059164.1, read as the reverse complement.
CATGTTGCAGATTTATTGTTCAGAGCTCCCAAAGGAGGGTGAGATCTGAAAGGTCATGAGGGAAGTCTCTGAAGACTAGAAGCTGCCTATGTCACTCTGCCCACATTCTGTTGACCAAAAGTCACTCCCTTGGCCACAGATAACCATGAGGGATTCTTAGAAATGCCATTTTCCCGTGGGCCCAGCAAGGGGCAGTGGTATAGTGAATATATAGCACTTTTTGTGACACAAGGTCCTTTTGGGTTTTCATTCTCCTCTCTAGTTTTTAAGATTGTATTTGACACATAGTGGGTACTCAGTACAGGTTTATGAGAAAAGGACTTTTTAAATAAGTTGGTTTTTTGTTTTGTTTTGTTTTGTTTTGTGTGGATACCATTTGGCAGTATCCTATCAGTGTTGAAAAATTGTAGTTAATTGATTTTTTTTCCTTTTAATATCTAGGATTTAATGCTGCTTCAATAATGTCAATTTCTTAGAATAAAAATGTAGTTTCCATTAAAGTAAGAGGAAGTCAGTTTAGCACTTTTCTTTTTAAATCAAAAACAGCCAAAAGAAAAGGGTTGTATACTGTGTATATGCTATTCCTATTCCTACTTGGCCTGTTTCCCTATGGGTGAATTTCTGTTGAATCTAAATGGGTCATATCCCCTTTACTTATTTTTTACTAATATTATTAGCTTGGTGTGAAGTGTTAATTGCTCTCATTGCTGACAAAATGATTATTGCTGAAATTATAAATTCATATTTTACACTGAGTAGTAAATGGTATTTTACCATAAAAAAATTATTAGTTTTGAAAATATAATTTTCTATCAATCCACATGAATTACACTTGATATTTTTTCCTTACGTATCTGAATGTCAGTTGTTTATATAGTTCCAAATATACCTTGAACTTAAATTTTTTGTCTTGACTCTTACAGTTCTGAGATCAAATATCCTCTGACTATAATTCCTTAGTTCAAATTCTCAAGAAAATATATATGATTGACTCAGATGAGTCATAAGTTCATTGACGTGGGAGAAGGGAGGAGAGGAATAAGGAGGTGGGTGATTGGGAAAGATGGATCCTTCGTTTGGAGCTAATGTTGAGGGTTCCTTTCTATCTACCTTACGATTCAAGTTACTCTGATTCTTGATGTCACTTTATTTCTTTCATTGAAGTATAGTTGATTTACAGTGTTGTGTTATTTTCAGGTATACAGCAAAGTGAATCATTTATATATACATATATACAATTTTTATATTCTTTTCCTTTATAGGTTATTTTAAAATATTGAATATAGTTCCTTGTGTTATACGGTACGTCCTGTTGGTTATCTGTTTTACATATAGTAGTGCTGCTGCTGCTGCTGCTGAGTCGCTTCAGTCATGTCCGACTCTGTGCGACCCCAGAGACGGCAGCCCACCAGGCTCCCCCGTCCCTGGGCTTCTCCAGGCAAGAACACTGGAGTGGGTTGCCATTTCCTTCTCCAGTGCAAGAAAGTGAAAAGTGAAAGTGAAGTTGCTCAGTCGTGTCCGACTCCTAGCAACCCCATGGACTGCAGCCCACCAGGCTCCTCCATCGATGGGATTTTCCAGGCAAGAGTACTGGAGTGGGGTGCCATTGCCTTCTCCCATATATAGTACTGCATATATGTTAATGCCAAACTCCTGATTTATCCCTCCCCATCTTTTCCTTTGGTAGCCACAAATTTTCTATGTCTGTGGATCTATTTCTGTTTTGTATGTAAGTTCATTTCTATCATTTTTTTGATTCCGCATATAAGTGATAACATAGTATTTTTCTGTCTGGCTTACTTCACTTAGTATAATAATCTCTAGGTTCATCCATGTTGCTATGAATAGCATTATTTCATTCTCTTTTATGGCTGAGTAATATTCATTTGTACAGATATTCCACATCAGTTTGTCTGTTAATGGAAGGTTGCTTCTATGTCTTGCCTATTGTAAATAGTGCTGTAATGAATATCGGGGTGTGTGTATCTTTTTGAATTATGATTTTCTCTGGATATACGCCCAGGAGTGGGATTGCAGGGTCATATGGTAGCTCTATTTTTAGTTTTGTAAGGAACTTCCATACTTTTCTCCCGAGTGGCTGCCATTCCCACTAACAGTGTAGGAAGGTTTTTTCCCCTCCACACCCTCTTCAGCATTTATCTTTTGTAGATTTTTGATGGACATTCTGACTGGTATGAGGTGATACCTCATTATAGTTTTGATCTGCATTTCTCTGGTAATTAGTGACATTGAGCATCTTTTCATGTGCTTTTTGACCATTTGTGTATCTTCTTTGGAAAAATGTCTATTTAGATCTTTTATCAATTAAAAACAGTTTTTTTGTTTGTTTGTTTTTTTAATTCTTGTGTCACTTGTGAGGGTCTACTCTTCATCCTTCTGTTCTTGATTTTCAGTAGTTACATAGTGTGGTCAAACCTTTCCTTATTTGCTTTCCATTCCACCTCTCTCCCTGGACCACTGAGAAAGTACCTGGAAACATCAATCATGGACCCTCCAGGCAAGCAAGCCAGGTGGAAAAACTAAAGCAGAATTGAATAAAGCTCTCCAGTGGCAGAAAAGATTCAAATTATACTCAACAGGCCAGTCTAGGCCCTATTTCCTTTCAAAATTAAGTGCAGTAAATTTCCTTATACTTAGCTTTTTAAACATAAATAAAATGAAATTGGAGGAGGTAGAAAATATTTTGCATTAAAACACCTGGGTGTTTAATGATCTCAAAAATGACTTTTTGAAGATTATTGACACAACAGCTAATAGTTGAAGATTTTTCTTTAAACTGTATTGGTTGGCTTATGTATTTCTCAGTGTTGATTTCTTCATTTCTTATTTTATTTATTTTCCATTCACTCCTGTCTGCCTTCATGTTCAAATCCCAAACTGGTCATTGTTTGAAAGCAGTTCTGCTAAAATTAAATAATGGCCATGGAAAAAGACATTAGCAACTCTGCTCTGTGAACGTGTAGCCATTCTCTGCAGGGCCTCTTGTGCTCCTTCCTTCTGGAGTGCTTTTTGGGCAAAAATGTGTATCTGAAAGGCACGAAGCAAAAGCTCATCTGTAAAGTTGACTTCAGTGGCAAGGCTTTGGCTGCATCCAAATTCACTGTCTTGAAATTTGGCCTAGCTCGGGTTTGTATTGTTTTTATGAATATACAAAATGCTTAACACAGTTCAAGTGGAAAGTATATCAAAGAAGCTAGGGCCGTGTGGCAAGATGAACAAAACTGCAATTGTGAGAACCTGTGAGAGCTCAGAATCTTCATGGTGCTATTCCAGTATTATTGGTAGAAACACTGCTGAATTTCCATTACGGTAATAAAAATACCTGAAACTGAATCTGTTGAATCTGAGACAGGGAGTTTAAGAAGCACAGCTGACCAAGCAAAGGTGAGGCAGGAAGTGAGTGATCTATCTAAAAGGCACGCCTGACCATGCTTTTCGGGGCTTAAAACCCCTTCAGTAGCTGCTCATCACTTACAGAATAAAATCTAATTTGCTTAGCATGATATATAAGGCCCTCCGGGATCTGACCCTTATACCTCTGTCTTGCTTCATCTGTTGCCATTCCCACTTTGTCCTTCGTGATGTTAAGGCCATGGAGTACTTGCATTTACTTCCCACTCCCGCCGGTTGCCATCCCCAATGTGTCTTCACACACTATTCAGATTCACAGCTCTGAATCTTTGGTCATAATTTTTCCTCTGCCGGCAGTGCCCTTTTCAACTTGTTCTGTCACCACCTATCTTGGACATCCCTAGCTCAGTATTTCATCCTCCAAGATACCTCATTATTCAAATAGTCCACTCTTGATGCTCACCTAGCACCAGGGGCATCTCTCTCTTGGCTCTTAAAATATTACTATGAAGTATCATTATGTGCCCCTCTTCTGTACTAAACTGTGTGAATGAAGAAATAAAGCTGGTTGAATACAGTTTCACTGAGTACAAAACCACATGATTTTCTAATAGGGTTTTAGAAAGTCAGTGTTATTTCCTTTATAGAACCCCTAGGAGCTGAAGTATTCTTTACTCATTCACAGTCTTCTAGAAAGACATCCGTGTTCCCCGTATGTCTCTTCAGGGGGCCCATTTAGTTAAACAGTGAGGAGATCTCCTTTGTAAAAATTGTACTTGATGAAGTCAAATAGGCAAAGCTTGTGTTGGTAATGTTTCCTCAGAAAGGTAAATAATAAGAGTTTTCTGCTCCAACTTTAGAAATGGAAGCTCACAGTCAGAAAATACTGTTTACCCTTCTCATAATTACCCAGCCAGGACCTGGTTTTCCCAAAAGGATATACTGAACAAATTGCACATAATACATACAAACATTCTGAAAATGCTACATATTTAGAACAGAAACACATTTATGTCTCAGAGTGATGCCAGCTAGTTCTCTGGTGCTTTTTTGTTAAGCATAATTGCAGTTCTTCACAGAAAGCCTGGAGAAGGAGAACAAATGCTTGGCATATTTCCTTTGGTCTTTGAGCATGTGCATAATTTATTTGTTTGCCACTGAGAAGCAGTGTGTTTTTCCTGCTGGGCACCGAGGCAGTGTGATAGGTACTACAATTTTGGTCGCATTTGCTTGTATTCAGGCTCATGGGTTGATGAAGTTGGAGTCAGTGTTCTGAGTCTGCATTTTATGTTGCTGGGAGTTGGCACTGTTTCATCTCTCCTCCAGTCCTGTTTCAACGGTGCCCAGTTGGGACTTGTCACAAAGAAGTCTTCCTCCCGCAGAGGTCAGGGACGCAACGGGGTCACACGAAGGCAGAGCTCGAGTGAGAATCACTCAGGAGCAAATATACCTCTGAAGGTGAGAGCAGTGCTTTTTTTCTCTCCCAAAAAAGGAGGGAATTTAAGCTTTGCAAGCTTTCTTGAATCATGTATTATAAGCTATATTTTATGAATATGCATTATGTTACCTCTTTTGAACTTCCTTGAAACAAATTCTCATAAATAAACAAGGAATGTACCATACTAACTGACAGAGTCATTTAAACTAGATGCATTGTGCTAATGGAGTGAAAAGAATAAAAATTTTCAAGGGCTTCAACCCCCAATTTTAATACATTTCATGGAAATCGGATCAAGCCCTAATTGCTAATTCATCTGAAATTATTAAAAAGAGATTTCAATTACATACCACCATTGAATTTTGATGTACCAAATTAAATTAGGACACTAGATTGTATCTTTTCTTAAATCCAGACCTATTTAAAAGCCTTTTCCTGTAAATTCTGAAAAGGAACTTTGTGTTCAGTTATGTTGCTATAAAAAAAAAAAAATCCCAGCATTAGTACAAAATAGTAGGCTAAATCTCTTAGTGAAGATTTTTAATGACATTTCAGTGTTCCTCTTATAATTACTCTTCATCTAAGATATCCCATAATGATGTTGGACACTCTTGGTTCAGGCTCACTGGCTTGCTTCATTAGCATGTCATTCCCATTCCACATCACAAGATTTAATTGTAATGCCGGATATGCACAGCTCTCCACAGAAGTCTAATCAAAGTGGATTCACTTGTATTATTAATATCAAAAATCAGTCCACTTGCTATTTTTATAAATAAAAGAATCCAGATACATAAATCAGCTGTCATTTATTAGCATGTTACTGGCATATCTGCCAGACATATGAGCAGCCCTATCACAGTTCCTTAGGATTATTTTCATCAAGATTAAAACCCTTCTACATTAAATATACATACTAATTCCTCCATAAAGTAATCAGATTACAGAGCAGGTGACATTGTGTGCTGGAATTCAAATGATTTGCAGTAATGAGCTGGAAAGGTGTGCTTGGAGTCAGACAGAGGAAAGGCAAGAGGAAAGACAAGGGAAAAGGAAGACTTTGGTCTTAAATTCGGGCTTGCATGTAGGTTGTTTTATTGTGTTGCTAACTTCTACTGACTTATTTATTTTTTAATAAGTAAAGACTCAGACAAGCATCCATGATACTTAGCAACCCATGGTGTCAATCATTTATACTATCAAATGCTACATGCTTCTCATTTATTAGCTTGTCTTGTCTTCTTTGTCCACATATCATCTAAAGACAGGGCAGGGAAATATTTCCTGTGGTCGAGTGGTCCTCAAAGATCAAGGCCTGTGGACATTTTTGCTGTTCAATGGGAGTGTTTTATCTTCTTACATTCTCTACCTTTTTGTTCTTGAGACTTCATTCCTTATGAAAATTCAATAAAACACGAATAATACACCAGTACACAGCACAGCTACTCTTACATTCATGAAAAGGATTATAGAATAATACTGTGAAAGTGAAATGAAATGGCTAAAGATTGGCTCAAAGCATGTTTTTACTTCTCATGGCACTTGGAAGCATTAGTTTGAAAACTCCCTTATGGTTTTATGGATGAAAATGCGAAAGCATGAGGACAGCACCTTGATTTTCCACTTTATTTCAAAATATTTTTCTTGACATGTTTTGTAAACAGGAATCCCCAGATTGTTTCACACACACACACACACACGCATTCATGCCATATACACAATCACACTATACACACACCAACTACTGATCTACAACTTGGAAAGAAGTTAAACAGTTGGTGGTAGACTACCCTAGAATAAAGAAATAGATTCAGTTCTCTTGGGATTGTTGCCCTTGCAGGTGATTTTATTTTTTTCATTTCTAATACTGGGTTACTTTTGCTCTATTACATTGTAACAAAAAATATATCTGACCTACCCTTATGATTTTCAAATACCTCCTTATATACCTTGTATTCTATATAGTGTTTGTATACATATGTATAGTGTTTGTGATATACATACATATACACGCGTGAATATGCTACTTCATACTGGATTTGGGGCTTCAATTTATTATTCAATAAGAATGCATAGTTTCATGTTCCTCTTTTTGATTAAATAACAGGTGCTTTCATTAGGTCAATTTTTGGTGCAAAAATTACATCTGAACATACATTGTCACCACCTTTCCTGCCTCCTGAGAAGCAACAGTTAGGACTGGACATGGAACAACAAACTGCTTCCAAATCGGGAAAGGAGTACGTCAAGGCTGCATATTGTCACTCTGCTTATTTAACTTATATACAGAGTACATCATGTGAAATATTGGGCTGGATAAAGCACAAGCTGGAATCAAGGTTTCCAGGAGAAATATCAGTAACCTCAGATTTGCAGATGACACCACCCTTATGGCAGAAAGCGAAGAAGAACTAAAGAGACTCTTGATGAAAGTGAAAGAGGAGACTGAAAAAGGTGGCTCAAAACTCAACATTCAGGAAACTAAGATCATGGCATCCGGTCCTATCACTTCATGGCAAACAGATGGGGAAACAATGGAAACAGTGAGAGACTTTATTTTTTGGAGCTCCAAAATCACTGCAGATGGTGATTGCAGCCATGAAACTAAAAGACACTTGCTTCTTGGCAGAAAAGCTATGACCAACCTAGACAGCATATTAAAAAGCAGAGACATTACTTTGCCAACAAAGGTCTGTCTAGTCAAAGCTATGGTTTTTCCAGTAGTCATGTATGGATGTGAGAGTTGGACTGTGAAGAAAGCTGAGCGCTGAATAATTGATGCTTTTGAACTGTCGTGTTGGAGAAAACTCTCAAGAGTCCCTTGGACTGCAAGGAGATCCAACCAGTCAATCCTAAAGAAAATCAGTCCTGAATATTCATTGGATGGACTGATGCGGAAGCTGAAAGTCCAGTACTTTGGCCACCTTATGGGAAGAACTGACTCCTTGGAAAAGACCCCGATGCTGGGAAAGATTTAAGGGGGAGGAGAGGGGGACAACAGAGGATGAGATGGTTGGATGGCATCTCTGACTCGATGGATATTAGTTTGAGTAAGCTCCAGGAGTTAGTGATAGACAGGGAAGCCTGGCATGCTGTAGTCCGTCAGGTCGCAAAGTTTCCGACACAACTGAGCAACTGAACTGATACATACTTATGCACCTGCCCGGCAGATTGTGGTGAGGATAAAGTGACACTATATATGAGAAGCAGTTTTTTAAGGTATAAAGTTCTTAATAACTGATACTGTGATCTGGATAATAAAAATATAATCTCTTTACTGTAAAGGATTTGCCTACAGTACAGGAGATCTGGGTTCGATTCCTGGGTCAGAGAGATCCCCTGGAGAAGGAAATGGCAACCCACTCCAGTATTCTTGCCTGGAGAATTCCATGGACAGAGGAGCCTGATAGCTACAGTCCTTGGGGTCACAAAGAGTTGGACACAACTGAGCGACTAACACTTTGTTTATGTCATGTGTGACCCATTTAAACAGAGCATCTTTACCATGGTGCAAAGTTAAATGGGACAACTTTAAAATAACCCATCCTAAATACCCAGAAATTAAAATACTGCATTGCCAACAAGGAATATACACACATACATATACACACACACACACACACGAATATGCTACTTCATACAGCATTTGGGCCTTCAATTTATTATTCAATAAGAATGCATTTGACCTCGTATGTTGATGACTCTTTTTTTTCAGAAACTATATTCCACGGCTAGGCTAATCAAACTGTGTACAGTTCATTTGGAATAATTTCTCATCTAATTCCTTTAACTGTTTGGAGACAGAAAGTGGGCCTGTCTTTTGTAGAATAAAAAGTAAACAGCAGCTCCCTTTGTATGATAAGCAAATAGAAAGGCTAACAGCTAATATGCTGATTCAATAACCATTTCGATATTATCCTTTTAACTTACAGACACCCTCGGTATATTTTAAATTATTTTCATCAGCCAGTCAGACATGGCTCAGAAAAGCAATAGGAAAAGAAAATCAAGAAACAACTTTGGTATTATTTATCAAGAATGAATTATTTTATGCTGATTATTTATAAAGGGTCTAGAGTTTAAGAGGGTATGTTGATGTTGATTCTAAAAACTAAAATTTAATGGGCCAAATAAGCATTAAAGAGGAAAGACAGCCAGTCCTTCTATGGTCACCTTCCATTTACATTTGGGAGCAAATGTAAACCTTATTGGAGAAGTGGACCACCACCTCATCCAAGAAATATGTATATTGTTAACATATATTCACTCCAGTACTCATTTTGGCTTACTTCAGCATCTCTAATGAAAAGTAAAAACAGAGGCATTTTGTTGTTGTTGTTATCATTTTTCAAAAATCTCTTCAATCCTTCAATAAAAAATAAATTAATTAAAACAAATTTTTTGTAATGCCCCCCCCAATCTCTTCCTGTTACCTTTTGAAAATTAAAATTCTCTGGGAAGTGTGTAGTAAGTAATATACTTCTGTGACACACACTGGATATAAATTGAGTTTCATATTTATCTAGAGGGCTTTCCTGGTGGCTCAGGGATAAAGAATTAGCCTTCCAGTGCAGGAGATGTGGGTTCAATTCCTGGGTCTGGAAGATCGCCTGAGAAGTATTCTTGCCTGGGAAATCCCATGGGCAGAGAGGCCTGGTGGGCTACAGTCCATGGGGTTGCAAAAGAGTCAGATACAACTGAGTAAATAAACAACAACAAATTTATCTAGAGGGTTTTTGTCAGAATATTGAACATGTTACATTAGCCATCATCCTTGTATACATTCCTGGAGCAGAAACGAAAAGGAAGAGTGAGCGGAATATCACCAGTGCAACAGTTTTTAAAAATTTTATTTAATTTTAGCTGTGCTGGGTCTTCATTGCTGTGCAGGCTTTTCTCTACTTATGGCCAGTAGGGACTACCCTCTAGCTGAAGTACGCAGGGTTCTCATTGTGGTGGCTTTTCTTGTTGCAGAGCATGGGCTCTAGGGCACACAGGCTTCAGTAGTGCAACTCCTGGGCTCCAGAACACAGGCTCAGTAGTTGTGGCCTATCGGCTTAGTTCTGCAGCATGTGGGATCTTCCCGGACCAGGGATCAAACCCATGTCTCCTTCACTGACAGGTGTATTCTTTACCACTGAGCCAGCAGGGAAACCCCTGCATTTTTATCATGAAGGTTACCAGATGGGGCCAGAGCATACTGACTGCTAATAATTCAACATTTACAAGGTAAACCTTTCTCATCAACAGTGGAATCCTCTTGGGGTCTGCAGAATCTTGCCATATAGATAAAGGGGATTCTGGGCAACCTAGGATTAGGGAAGATACTCAAATCATGGACTTAATAAGCAGAGCACTAATACCAGAAACAAAATGACACAATCCTAATAAAAATTCTAGCATAGTTAAATCTCTCAACATTTACACCAAGCATAGTAGCCAGTCAATTCTTTGTATTTTTAAAATGTTAAGCTTGTGCTTTCTCTACGAAGAAACGCATTTTGAGAGGACCTTTGCTTTTTTTTTTTTTCATAAAAGTTAATACAATTTTATTTTATTTTAATTTTTTTAAAAAGTTGTTTGAGTAGCATTTATTTTTTTTTCATTTATTTTTTATTGTATTGGTTTTGACCTTTGCTTTTAAGCAAGACTGTTTTAATTAAAATCTGGTTCAGGGCTTGGACTTGTTTGCAAATCCATTGTTTTAGTGCAGAGAAGAAGTCCCACAGCTTCATCATCTACACTGTGGCTTTGCCAGTTATTTTAAATGAGGAAATGCTCAAAATTCTTGAAGCCATGAAACCAGTATCTACTTGCCATTAAAGGAAGTCACATTTGTAGTTTTTCAGCTTTTTCCTTAGAATCTTTATAAATTGTTAAGATTTTCTGTTCGGTTGTATCAAAGTTTGCCTGTGATTTCTTCAAAATGTTGTGCTGGGAGAAATGTACTAACACACTTTCTGAGTTATATTGTCTGTTCCTCTATGGGTCTTTTGTGCAGAAGATAATTCATGTTAATTCACATAAAGAACCAAGAAACTTACCTTGTAGCCAGTTGTGTCTGGACCACCCATCCCTAGCAGAATGCAGTGTTTACCTGGTTTAATCAAATACCACCCTTTTGGGGGAGCATTTTGTTTAAATACTTTAGCATATATGTCAACTAATGTATTAGTCATTTAACTCAGGGTGTTTTGTTAAACATATTTTAATGTTCCAAACTTTTTAGTTCAGAAACATATTATTAAGACATTGTTGTTCAGTCACTAAGTCACGTCCACTTCTTTTGTGACTCCATGGACTAGAATCCACCTGGCTCCTCTGTCCATGGGATTTCCCAGGCAAGAAAACTGGAGTGGGTCGCCATTCCCTTGTCCAGGGAATCTTCCCAACCCAGAGATTGAACCTGCCTCTACTGCATTGCAAGCAAGTCTTTTACTACTGAGCCACCAGGGAAGCCCACTGAAGGCATGATTTTATCAGTATTCTCATAAAACCATATTAAGAATATTTTTCTCCAGGGTGGTAGTCCTAAATAACTCCAGATTGCATAAATCTAGTTTTCTCAGGATAATCACTTTGAAGAGTTCTTTAAATTGTGCTTTCTGTGGGATTAGGAGCCCTGGATTTTATTGCTCCACACTGTGCTTGTCAGCATCACTAATGTAGTGTAGTTGTTGATCAGGGAAACTTTCCTGACAAGCCAAACTTGGAACCTGGCAGGTGGGGGTGGGGAAGGGCATGATTGATTGCCTCATCTATTTACTTTTCTCTCTGTTGAGAATTAACTTAGATATCAAGTCATCAGGGAATCCAAGATAAAAATTAGGCATAGATGTCAACCTATATCCCCCCTAAGTTCCTTCTTGCTTATATCAAACAACATTGCCTCTGGATTCCTAACACATGCATATCCTATTTGCCCTGAACTTCACCTAGGACCTCTGAGCTGAGGATTTTCACCTCTGAGTTTCCTATTTTATAATTACTAGAAAATATACATTTATAGATGATGATGTTAGAAAGTGATCAGACTCAGTGGTGGAGGTTAAAAACATGATCAAAAACAATCCCACACCACTAGAAGGATTTTGAAGTAGCCAATTACTCTCTAACAATTTCTACTTTCTAAATTTCAAAGACTGTATTGCTTGTACTTTGTGCTAAATTGGCATATTTTTAATGTTCAGTCCAAGTGAGATCAACCACTTAGAGTGCTAAAACTCATTAATTTTGTAGTGAAGACCATTCATTATTGGTTCGGTCATTCTCCATATGTTTGGGATTCCAAATATCTCTTACCTTGAGAGTTCCCACACAAGGAGTAACAGGCCTGAAGCCCCAACCCTAGCCTTGCCCCTAACAGAGTCCTACAAAGAGATACCCCATATGTGACTGGAAGACAAACTTCAGTTGCATTTATTGAACTTCCTTTGTCCTGTTCTTTCTTCCACTCCATTTCTCTCCTTCCCAAAAATGCTGCCAAAAATAGACTCTTGAGGAAGCCTTGCTAGTGGCGTGAGAAATGAATGCTTCTGTCAAGGGTGTCTTCTACCAGTGCTCCCCGAGTTTCTGTCATTGTAGCTCAATGAGGTGCTGAACTCTCTGCAGATCTGAGGAACACAATGTCTTCCCAACTCTGGACCACAAGTGATCTCAGCACTACTCCTAGGCTCTTCATGGGTCTGACCCATCTGCTTCTGAATCTGAAAGCTTTTCTCAAGGAGGATCAAAATAGTACGTAGGTGCTTGAAAATGTATGCCTTTGCATTTCCCTTCATGCTTACTTCTCATCACATCCACCACAAAATTTTTATTCTTTCCTCCTACAGTTAAAAATAGTCTCTTTTCATGAAAATTGAAACAAAACAGAATGAGAGTGTTGATGGTGGCGGGCTATTGTACACACTAACGACAGAGGGTTTTTTGTATTGAATACTTAACAATGTGCAACATCTTTTGTAGATGCTTTACTCTCCCAATGTCACAAAATTACTCATGATCCAAGATTAAGAACAATGATAATAGATTGTGCTCATCTCTTTATCCTACACTATTTGCAATAATAATACAACACTCCCGAGTAAGATAGTGATACTTCTGATTTTCTGTGGTTTAGTTAACAATCGCAGACTATTCTCTTGGAACCAGGGAGAATAGAAAAATATGATGCTTAGTTTTTAGTATTCCTCTAAAGATTTCATTTTTTTCCTGATCTAATTTAACCACACTGTTTCCTGTTTCATTTTTTTTCTTCCTTTGTTTCTTATCATTCACCTATAACTCCCTATTCTGAGAGGTCAGAGATAGAGGACAATGTACAAATTTAGGAAATGATAAAGGTGGCCTTTCAACACATTGTGGAAAAGATGGATTATTCAATAAAGGGTATTGGGACAACTGGCTAGCCATTTGGAAAAAAGTGAAACTAGAGCTTTGTCTCACTCCTCACTCACAATAAATTCTAGTTAGCTCAAGAATTTGAGGGAAAAAAAAAGAAATCATTTAAGACCTGGAAAGAGCATGTGGTTAAAAACGGTTTAGGGCATGTAAACATAAAACCGAAAAGTTGTAAGTAAATGTATTAATACGTTAGACTAATTAAAACAATAAAAATTATCTACCTAGACAAAACAGTTTGGATAAAATAGAAAGAGGAATAAAAGACCCAAAAAATATTTGTAAATTGGAGGGTAAAGAAAATAATTTCTGAAAGTAGTCATGAATAGGTAATTTATAGAAAGAAATTCAAATGGACAATAAACATAAAAAGCATGCTTTTAGCTAATAAAAAGTAATAATTAAAGAAAACAAAATAAATATGGTAATGAGATTTTTTAATCTTATCAGTCTGACAGAAAAAAATTAAAGTTGTTTCAAGTCTGGTGTTGAGGAAGATTTGGGGAAGCAGGCGTTGATCTACATGTTGGCAGAAATAAAAATTTGTCCAGTCTTCCAGTAGAACAACTTAAAACAATTGACTTCAAGCATTTATTCTGAAGATATAATGCAAAAATATTTACAGTTCATGTGTAAAGATGTTATTTGAAGGCTATGTTATATTGACACAAAATCTGAAAATATTTTCTATATCCTTTATGGGGAATTGATTAAAATATTATAGAATTTCTGTAAAGTAGATTATTATGCAGGATGCACAAATGCTTTGCATATTAGCTTCTGCGAAGTGGGGCAACATAAACTAAAGAAGAGTCCAGTCCTGCTAGACCTATTCTTTTCCTTTTCTGATGCAGTCATATAAGGAAAATGGAGTTATGGAGAGTGGGGTTGGAGAGCTCATCGATAGAAACAAATGAGGAGGAAAAGGTGGTTGTAAGGATTATTACTGTGGTCTTTGTGATATTAAAAAAAAGAAGGTTAAGAACTTAGGTTATCTTGGAATTGCTTTTGATTGCTCACCTCTTTTTTGCTGGGATGACTGTTCTACACCAGGTTATGTTGACATCTTTATCAGAATTACATAGAACTCATTACATTACCATATGTAAAATAGATAGCCAATGGGAATTTGCTGTATGTCTTGGGGAACTCAAACAGGGCTCTGTGTCCACCTAGAGGGGTGGGATGGGAAGGGAGAGGGGAGGGAGTTTCAAGAGGGAGGGGACATATGTATACCTATGGCTGATTCATGTTAATGTTTGACAGAAAACAACAAAATTCTGTAAAGCAATTATCCTTCAATTAAAAACTAAATAAAAATTTTTTAAAATGACAAGAAAAAAATTGAGATAAATTTCCTTTTGTAAATATGAGAAATTTCAGGCCCTTAGGGTTTCCTCTTAAAGCACAGACCTGGGAGTATAAACCAAATGTTTGAACCGTGCCTCAGCATCATTCCTGCAGCCCTTCTCATAGCCCAGTGAAAATTAGGCAAAGGACTGAATTTTCCAAAGGACTACCATTTTCAGTTTAATATGCATATATATTTATTATTTAAATATGAAGGTAAATATTAAAACACTAATCTCCCTGTCAACTTAAACACAATAGTCTTTGTCTAAAATGCAATCATGTTGAAAATTGAACATGTTAAGATCAATAGTCAGGGAACATCACTAGCAAACATTAAAAAATTGGAAGTAAAAATAGGAAAGCATATCATTTATGCTTTACCCAGATACATTGTTTAAGTATTCTCTTTATGCCATGAAGTTCAAACTTTTGGTCTTACCACCCTCTGGTCTCTTAAAAGATTTGAAGACTCCAAAGAACTTTTGTTTATGTGGATAATATCTATTAATATTAATAACAAAATAATTTATAGGTAAATATCCCTTAAATGCCTATTCAGTTCAGTTCAATTCAGTCGCTCAGTCGTGTCCGACTCTTTGCAACCCCATGAATCGCAGCACGCCAGGCCTCCCTGTCCATCACCATCTCCTGGAGTTCACTCAAACTCACGTCCATCGAGTCGGTGATGCCATCCAGCCAATTCATCCTCTGTCATGCCCTTTTCCTCCTGCCCCCAATCCCTCCCAGCATCAGAGTCTTTTCCAATGAGTCAACTCTGCGCATGAGGTGGCCAAAGTACTGGAGTTTCAGCTTTAGTATCATTCCTTCCAAAGAACACCCAGGGCTGATCTCCTTCAGAATGGACTGGTTGGATCTCTTTGCAGTCCAAGGGACTCTCAAGAGTCTTCTCCAACACCACAGTTCAAAAGCATCAATTCTTCGGCGCTCAGCCTTCTTCACAGTCCAACTCTCACATCCATACATGATCATTGGAGAAACCATAGCCTTGATTAGATGGACCTTTGTTGGCAAAGTAATGTCTTTGCTTTTGAATATGCTATCTAGGTTGGTCATAACTTTCCTTCCAAGGAGTAAGCGTCTTTTAATTTCATGGCTGCAATCACCATCTGCAGTGATTTTGGAGCCCAAAAAAATAAAGTCTGACACTGTTTCCACTGTTTCCCCATCTGTTTCCCATGAAGTGATAGGATCAGATGCCATGATCTTCGTTTTCTGAATGTTGAGCTTTAAGCCAACTTTTTCACTCTCCGCTTTCACTTTTATCAAGAGGCTTTTGAGTTCCTCTTCACTTTCTGCCATAAGGGTGGTGTCATCTGCATATCTGAGGTTATTGATATTTCTCCCACAATCTTGATTCCAGCTTGTGCTTCTTCCTTTCCAGCATTTCTCATGATGTACTCTGCATATAAGTTAAATAAACAGAGTGACAATATACAGCCTTGATGAACTCCTTTTCCTATTTGGAACCAGTCTGTTGTTCCATGTCCAGTTCTAACTGTTGCTTCCTGACCTGCATATAGGTTTCTCAAGAGGCAGGTCAGGTGGTCTGGTGTTCCCATCTCTTTCAGAATTTTCCACAGTTTATTGTGATCCACACTGTAGTCAAAGGCTTTGGCATAGTCAATAAAGCAGAAATAGATGTTTTTCTGGAACTCTCTTGCTTTTTCGATGATCCAGCGGATGTTGGCAATTTGATCTCTGGTTCCTCTGCCTTTTCTAAAACCAGCTTGAACTTCTGGAAGTTCACAGTCAGTTCAGTTTAAAATAGTAGTTATGTATGTATCATTAACATTTTCTATGAAAAACAACTGTTTTTCCCAAAACAAAAAAGAGAATGTTATTATTTCACATTTTTCTCCAAAATGTCTTTCAAGTCTAGCTAAATAGAACAATCTTTTCATACCTGCACATCTTACAATAAGTTGAATTGGTTTAATCATAGGAAGAAAACTCAGCTCTGCACAAATATATAGTTAGAAAAAAGTGAAATATTTTGTTAACCTTTTCAGATAACTGTGAGTATTCTTTGATATTGCACAAAAACTTGATAGTGGTGGTTTCTTAAAGAAGCTAGATATTATTGCAATGTATAACCTGAAAAAAAGTCAGTGAAATTTCCATGTTGTTACATTGAAATCCATTAATCTGTCTCATACTTTAAATGAATCTTTTACCTATATATCTTCTATAAAATCATGCACTGATCATTTAGAAAATTTTGATTTATTGACTTATATAGACCCTCCAAATGTTGATTCTTTTCATTATGTGATACATATTAAAAAAAAAATTCTCATCACCAATGTTGCTGATATCGTCAGAAAAGACTTTAAATGTTGATAAGCTGTCAAGATCATAGTAGTGATTGCAGATCTTTTAAAATTCAAGTTTTCACTTAAACTGAAATTTTGTCATTGGCAATAAGCACTGTCAGATATTCTCTTTGAACTAAGAGGTTATTTGTGGGTATTTTTGAGAAAGATGAGACTTCCCTGGTGGCTCTATGGTAAAGAATCTGCTTGCAATATGGGAGATCAGGTTCCTGGGTAGAGAAGATCCCCTGGCAAAGGGAATGGCTACCCACTCCAGTATTCTTGCCTGGAGCATTTCATGGACAGAGGACCCTAGTGGGCTACAGTCTATGGGGTCATCAAGAGTTGGACACGACTGTGAGACTAACATTCTTAAGAATATATCTGCCAAATATCTACATCTGGGCTTCCCTGGTGGCTCAGATGGTAAAGAGTCTGCCTGCATTGTGAGAGATCTGGGTTCAATCCCTAGGTCGGGAAGATCCCTTGGAGAAGGAAATGGCAACTCACTCTAGTATATTTGCCTAGAAAATTCCATGGATGGAGGAGACTGGTGGATTACATTCCATGGGGTCCTACAGAGTCGGACACGACTGAGTGACTAACACAACATCTACATCTGAATAACCATACTTAGTCTGATAATTGTACTTTCAAGTAAAAATGGGTCATGAAGAGGCAACCAAGTAGACTCACAGTGGTGTCAAGAGATCACCATAGTACTTCAATATGCAACAAAAGTGCTTCCGTGTGTTTTTCACATTTTATCACACAAAATATTAAAAGGCCATGTACGCAAGGTGTTAATGTTACAAAATTAATAATATAACAGGTATTTAATTAATAATAGTTAATGTTTCATCAAGGCCATCCTCGAATGAAACTGGCTTTTTTGTTTCTGTGATTTGCTGGGAGAGTACGGCGGTTAAAACAAAAAGCACAACCAGCGGCTCTTGGCATGATTTAGTGTCACTCCGTTGATTTGTGCTGAGGTACCAGCAGTTGTATTCATGTTAGTGTTTTTGTACCATCAGTGCAAATGTCAGCACAATAAAACAAACCAAAAAATCTCTTAGTATTATTGTAAAAATAGTTTCAACCCCTGGAAACTCTTACAAGAAAGAGTCTCAGGAAGGAATCAAAGGCTGCACTTTGAGAATCCCTGGTTTATCATAATCATAGGTGTTAAAGGTGAGAGAGTGATAAGAAGTGCTGTTTTAATAACGTGGTGGTGGTGATCTGAAAATAAAGGTCATTACCGAAATGTAAAAGCTGAAAGTAATCAAAATCTACATTTGCTCAATGGTGTTTAATTCAGAGCTATGCAAAAGTTCCCTTCACAATGGAAACCACTTAGTTTTTAGACTGTTTTTTCCTTCTTTGAAATTATTTCTATACAACCTTATTTATGATAAGTCAAGTGGCTTCCCTCATAGCTCAGTCAGTAAAGAATCTGCCTGCAATGCAGCAGTCCTGGGTTCGATCCCTGGGTCAGGAAGTCTTCTTCCCTGGAGAAGGAAATGGCAACACACTCCAGTATTCTTGCCTGGAGAATCCCATGGACAGAGGAGTCTGGCAGTTTCTAGTTCATGGGGTCGCAAAGA
Organism: Bubalus bubalis; assembly: GCF_019923935.1. NCBI lineage: Eukaryota > Metazoa > Chordata > Mammalia > Artiodactyla > Bovidae > Bubalus > Bubalus bubalis. The sequence continues at coordinate 53,374,736 of NC_059164.1, read as the reverse complement.
GCCAGACACGACTTAGCAACTAAACCGCCAAGGGTTCTGTAAAATAGTTATTACTATAGCGTGAGTGTTGAAGACACACTGCGATGACAGCAGGCGTTTATCAATATGACAGTAGGCACATAGTGTTCCTTGAATCAGTCATCACCTTCTTCCTTCTTGTGACAATGAAGCAAATATTCCTCCTAGTAATATCAGGTTAATATTAATTAACCTCCTATTAATACTGCCCCTATCAAGCCTAGATTCCATCATTTCTCAAATTCTCAGTTATTTCATTTTCTGTAATGGTCTTATTCTTATAATGTAAAACTCTGTACATTGGGTCATCTCTATCAACATATAAACATTCTTTCTTATCTCTGGTCTTAGAAGAAAAACAACAGCAGCAAAGAAAACCCTACCTTCTCACCATCTTCTCTGCGATTCAGATTTCTCATCCTTGAGGCTCTCTATTCAATTCATTCGTATATGATACCCACTCTGGTATGCTGCTACCCTCGTCTTACTTAAAATCTCTCCTGTCAAGGATACCAGAGACGTCCATGTTGTCAAAGCCAATGGTCACCTGTGTTCTTATCCTTATTCTTTCTGAGTTCTAAGAATCACTCAGAACAGTGTACAATATCTTTTCCTTGTTTCTTCTTCTGAATCTAGCAGCCCCACTCTTTATTGGTTCTCTTCCTCATTCACTGGTGCTTCCTGACGAGTCTCCTTTGCTTCCCTATCGGACTCTACATATGGGCTTCTTCTTGGTTCTAAGCTCTTTCCTTTCTCTGCCATCTCTCCTTTAACCTACTCCAACTTCATGCTGATGATTCCCACATGCAGCTATCCATCCCAGGTTTTCCTCTGATCACCATCCTCATGTTTTCGGCAGCCTTCATGACATCACTCTTTGGACCTCAGTGACTTGTAGATGTCTCAAAATAATATGTTCAAAATGTAAATATTAATTTATTCTGCTGCAGAACTGTCCCCTTCCATCTTCTACATTACAGTGAATGACACTATCTTCTACACATTCTTCCAGCCAGACTCTTAGGCATCGTCCTGTATCCTTCCCTTTTCCTCAAACTCATGTCTTCAATATTCAAAAATGTTGCATATTCAATGAATACCTAGGTTAAGAATGTCAAGTTCTGTACTCTATGTATTCTGTAGTGTAAATTATTGTTGCATATTCTCTGTTTATTTACAAGACCCTTGGGACTTTATATGTAATTAAAAACACATAGCCCGCTTGCCCCTTGGCACTTTTAGATCATAACTTACAGAGTCAGTGATGTAGCTGCAAGTCTTATTTTATGAAGAAGTTCCAGAGTTCTGCTCCCTAAAATGATCTGATTGTGCCAGTATACATTTTTTTTCATAAGAAACAAAATGGAAATCGTGATACTTTTTAAATAGTCCTGATGTTTTTATTTCTTACGTACATATGTTAGACTATAACAAAGTAATCTTCATAGCCACTGCCTCAACACTCCTACTTATCTGAAACCAAGTTGATGATAAATTGTTTCACTCTCTATTAAGCATAGTGAAAGCGGAGAGACATCACAGTAATCTTCTAGAACTAATAAATGACACCATTTGTGCGTCTTTTCTCTCTAGCACCACACTGCCCTTGATTTTTAAACAATTGCCACTCTTTATTCTTTTCACAGTATCTGATGTTTCTCCTCTTAAGTTTTGTTTCAACATTGATATTTCCACATTCTTTCTGAGAGGCACAAAGCTGCAGATGATATAAATAACCTCACATAGATTTTTTGGATCAATCTCAAAAAATAACTTCTAAAACTCTTAAACTGCTGACTACTTTTATTTAGTCTTCAAGTGCTGATAGATGAATGATAAATCTATTTAAAGGTAATTATTTGGCTTCCACATATTCCCATTGATGTTAATAGATGTTTAATTATGCACTGTGAGCATAGAAAACAAGGGTGGGCAAAATAAATGTTGGCATGTTCTCTATTTCTTTGTGTATTAATCATTGGTGGTACATGCATTCTTCTCACAGTGTCTTGCTCTGTGGGTTTGAACTGCTTGTTCAGTCTTTCACCACAAAGCTGAGGAGAGTTTTATTATTTCTGTTCCTAAAGAACAAACATTTTGAATTTTGGTACAGTCAAAAGAATACTGATTAAAAATGTTTTCCTCTCTGTGAATCATAAGCTGATTTAAAAAAATCCAATTATTGTTAAAAAATCATGGATGGACTTGGAGAATATTACGCTTAGTGGAAGACAAATACTGTCTGATATCACTTATATGTGGAATCTAACAAAAACACTAGTAAGTAAAAGAAAAAAGAACCAGACTCACAAATATAAAAAAACAAACTAGCAGTTACCAGTGGGGCAAGGGAAGGATGGGAGAGGCAAGATAGAGGACTGAGAAATACAAGCTTCTGTGAATAAAATCAGCTACAAGGATATAATGTAAAGCACAAGGAACATAGTCAATATTTTGTAATACTTATAAATGGAATATAACCTTTAAAAATTGTGAAAAACTATACTGTACAACTGAAATTTACTTAATATTGTAAATAAAGTATTCCTGAATTTAAAAAAAAAAAACCTTAAAAATCTAACTCTCATTAGAGACTATATTAGAATATGGGTGCTATCCTATAGAGATGTTAAATGGATATGTGGCATTTCCCGACTTCAATATCAAATACAACATCTTTGTTTTTCAGAGGATGATTTTCAAATGCCTAAAAGTAGCTTGACAAAAAAAAAAAAAAAAAGAAGATAATAATAACACCAATTTAGGAACAAAAGATACTCCAAAATTGCTTGGTTGAACTTCATGAAATTCTTAAATGACAATCATTAACTAAAATATTTTTCCCTAGTATTTGTAGTATGCCCAATAAGTCAAAATTTTTAGCTAATTTAAATCAGTTTGAAATCAGTTGTCAGTTAAAATCAAGTAGTCAAATCAACTCAGAGGTTTGCTTTCATCATTATAGGAGTAGGTCACAATAGAAAAGTTGCTAATTCTGCACATGAATAGACTTTTAATTACATGATACATCTGTGTCTATAAGCAGAAAATAAACTGGAAAATATTTTAAGCATGTCATATGGCTCAATAGTGAGGTAATAGCACATCAAGTTCCTCTGTCCAGGGATCTCCTGGGCAAGGATACTGAAGTGGACCATTTCCTTCTCTAGGGGATCTTCCCAATCCTGGAATTGAACCTGTGACCCCTGAGTTGGCAGGTGGATTATTTACCACTGAGTCACCAGGGAAGCCCAAGTCTTAAATACCCATATGCAAAATTAAGGACCATTTACCAAAAGGAGGTTTTATGACATTTCAGTGTCTTTATATATTGAGGACAAATTGGGCAGATGGTCAGCTGATTATTCAGAGAAAATGACTAATGTGTCTGGACACGGGAGGAAAAGTGGACAGAAATGATAGTCAATAACCTAGGTGCAATCCACCAGCTAGGTCTCATAGACTCATTTCAATATATATTGTCAGCTCCGAAGGCAAAGCTTCTTCACACAACATATATATTATTTATTTTGAAACATGGAGATCTCTAGCTGCTCTTTAAGGGGAAACTCCTCACACAGTGATGGAAAGACACCTGGGCTAAGCATGCCCAGCGTGCCAAGGCAGAGATGCCTCAGAATGCAATAAAAAATAGAATCCCTTCTTGGTTCTTTTATCTCTCCTTTGTGTTAAGTCTATTTGATTTTGCTACCAGTGTGGCTTATCATGTTCTGAGTGCAATGAAAAATAATTCTGTGAATCTGTGCTCAATATATAAAGGAGGTTTCAGACCAACAAGGGCAAAGGCTTTTCCCCCCTCTCTCCTGTTTTAATTGTCTGAAAGATATGCATAAACTGTCTAGAATGACTATAAGAAGTGTGCAAAGAAAAGTCCTTGTCAAGTGTTCTTCTCTTTGCTATTTTCCCAGGGATGGACAGTCCAGAGATAAAAGGGAAGAGGGGAGCCTAAAACACATCAATCCCAGAGATCTCTGGTAAGCAGTAACCGAGGGCAAAATAACGTGAGCAGACTGACATGAAGTGAAGCTACCTTGCAAATTTAGGGTTCAGTTCTCTTTGCCCATCTCTAGTTAAAAACCAAACAATTTTTTTCACGTAGCTTCCAATTGCAGAGCCTGTTGAAAACTCATTATCTTCAAATAGGATTACACTCCGTTAATATGAGAACATGCATATTACAATATCTGGTAAAAATCAAAAGTTCCAATTTGCTCACTACATGTAAATCCAATTCAAAATATTTCCATAACATATATCTGCTGGATGTTACACTATTTGTGTGTCACTCCGGAATGGATTAACTCCATGACAGGCTAGGCTCAGTTTTTCTGCATTTGGTGTTTTTAAACAGTTTATATTTGTTATCATATCAAAGACAGGCTTGCAGTTTTCAAAAGGAAGAAGAGAACACAGCGCCCAAGGCTCCTCCAGCATTACATTTCTTATTCCATTTTATCTTTCTTGGTTTTGACTAATGTCAGTAACAGCTACTGGTAATAAACTGCTTGTTACAGCCTGCTGTTGCCTTGAAGCCTGCCTTTGATACATTGTCAGCCAATCGGAAGCATTTCCTGATTACATTTCCAAATTGCTTGTTTATTGATTGAGAGTTAATAAAGCAAAAGACAACTTTACAGCTTAAATTAAATGAAAGTTTCCTTTGATGTTCAAATTATCCAATCAACCAATATACAGTGAAATGTAAGCATTTGAAAATTTTATCTGAAAAGAAGTAAAAAAAAATTGTATGAGATAAATGGATCTCAGTATAGACATGGTGGCTAAGTGCTAATGAAAAATATGTGCAACTTGGCATACTGTGATTTCATTTATTTCCCAGGCAAAGGAAATGATGTTGTTATTCAAGCCACCCCACTTCCCAAACCTGAACAAGGAAAAGTACTTCTAGGATGTCTGTTATTTTGTTGGCAATAATTTCTTAAAACTGGAACCACTCTAGTAAATATAATGAATTATATTAAGCTTTATGAATTTACTAAAGTTCTGACATTTAAAAATGGTAACACAATTTGGGCTTCCCAGGTAGCTCTACTGATAAAGAACCTGGCTGCTAATGTGGGAGACATAAGAGATGAGTGTTTAATCCCTGGGTTGGGAGGATCCCCTAGAGGAGGGCATGGGGACCCACTCCAGTATTCTTGCCTGGAGAATCCCATGGAAAGAGAAGCCTGGTGGGCTACAGTCCATGGGGTCACAAAGAGTCAGACACAACTAAAGCGACTTAGCAAGCATGCACAACACAATTTAGATACTATCTTTGGACTATCATAGTTGTAGCTGTTTTGATGACACAGATAGCCAGCTTGTCATGGAAAAGAAGTTGCCCTCTTCAAAATTTTTAGTAGTTTTTGACATTCCTTCCTCAGTGAGCCAGCCCTTATGAATGTAAGGAGGAATCAGACGTTTCTGTCAATGATGAAAATAAATAAATATTACAAAGGTTTAACAGTGCCATGACTCACAGGAGACCAGCACTTCATCATGTGTGACCTATACGCTGCATGTTTGATTAGAGAGAAAATAGGGTTCCTTGAGATTGTGGGTAAAGTTACAAAGAGAGACTTTTTATTTCTCTTGATTGTGTTAAATTACGTGAAAAGAAAAGTAAACAAAATTGTATAAGCAGTGTTTTAACAAATCTGTTAAGAAAAAAGAGGAAAATTTAGTCAAAAGTATGCAAAGAAATACAGTAAAATATTAACTGGCTGTTTAGGGGAGATAATAAAGGTGTGTTTTTTGGGTACTTGTTTTCTTTATTTCATTATTTTTTTGAAATAATAAACATGCATTATACTTAAAATGGGGGAAAACATTCATTTAAAATTGAAGTTAATTTCAAAAAATGTCATTTTCTTAGCTGTTTCTTCAATAGTGAAATGCTTTGGTAGTTAAGTATCTTGGGAAGCTTTGGATATGTTACCTAGATGTTTGAAATTACATGCCAGATATTTGAGCTTCTTGCCTGTGTTGCTGCTGCTGCTGCTTCCTCCCCCTCCCCTTCCTTCTCTCTTCTTTTCCTTCTTCTTCTTAATCCAAACTTCTCTAAAGACAATTATTCAGTCTATGTTATGTTTCTGGATGGCCTAAGAAATGTTAATCAGCTGCAAAAGAAAAGTGACCAGTGTCAGCCCTTGACTGACCTCCATCAATCCAGTCATTTGCCACAGGCAGTCTTCAAGATGCAATGTGACCATGTCTCACCTGCTTTAAAACTCCAGCTGTCTCTCTCTATAGGGCCCTGCAGAGCCCGCTTCCAGACCTCTCAGCCTCTTCATTGGCCACCCTGGCCCCTCGGCTCCAGCAACAAGGGCTTATTTTGGGTCCTCTTATTGCAGAAATTTACTTCTGTCAAGTTCATGCTTTTAGAATTTCACTCAAGAATTTCTTCTTCAAGGAAGCCCTCCCAGACTTTTAGTTAACTTTAGGGTCCTATGTTACTTGCTGTCAAAAAGTTTTCTGCCCTAGCAGTGGCACTGTGTAACTGACAGATCTGCAGAGCACAATGCCTGGCATAAAGTGAGCCCTAAATAAATGTGTTCAAGGAGTTAAGGAGCCATAAGTGAGAGAACAAGTGAACTCATTGCTTAACAAAGCTAACCTCTATTCCTCTAGATGTTTTCCTGAAATGTATAGAATAATTCTGGAGAAGGCAATGGCACCCCACTCCAGTACTCTTGCCTGTAAAATCCCGTGGATGGAGGAGCCTGGTAGGCTGCAGTCCATGGGGTTGCTGAGGGTTGGACACGACTGAGTGACTTCACTTTCACTTTTCACTTTCATGCATTGGAGAAGGAAATGGCAACCCACTCCAGTGTTCTTGCCTGGAGAATCCCAGGGACCGGGGAGCCTGGTGGGCTGCTGTCTATGGAGTCGCACAGAGTAGGACACGACTGAAGCGACTTAGCAGCAGCATAGAATGATTCACATAGAAAACTTCCATTCAGCCATTCATTAGTATTTTCTTGAGTATTTAGGTGCAATGGAACACTTAATTACTGTAGGAGATGAAAAGATGGATTTGAAACGGGTTTTGTTCTAGGAGTTCATAATATGAATCAGCATTTTCCTTTGTCCAGGTAAGTTGATCTTTGATCAAAGCATGAATGGATGCTTGAAAGTGGAACTGTGCTTCCATTTCAGTAATTGTGTTCGTAATACTATACATCCAATTTTGTACCAAATTCAAGAATTTTCATCTTCATTTCTCTCTGCCATTTACTCCCCACCTTCTCAACCTCAGAAAACCTTTAGCAACCCTGACAGCTTCCCTCCAAAACATGTTTTAAATCCATCTAATTCCTTCTGTTTCCCCTGCAGCCACCTGTCTAAGCAGTGCCATCTCTTTGTCCCTACTGGGCTCCTACTTGCCTTTGCTTCTTTGTGTTATGATTGCCACCCAGTCAGCCAGAGTGATCTCTCTAAACAGGATTCTCATTAAGTCATCTGCCTGCTTATTGTCCACATGCCTTTACTTTCTGCTTGTGAGCTCCAGTGCCCTGCCGTACCTGCCTGGTCTAATCCCATGGCTGTCACTCTCCCTCTCCATCATGGCTGCCAGCCAGCCACAGACCAAGCTTGTCCCCACATAAGGGCCCACATGTTTCCTTACATCATTTCACAGGTGCTGGCTTCTCTTCAGTAAGGTCAGAATTCACAGTCCAGCTCTTTTAAGAGCCTTGTCTAGAACAGCCAGCCTTTCCCCACCCCACCCCCCACTAACCTGTCACCCTTTTGAATTTTCTTTAGAGCATTTATCACTATCTAAAAATAACCAGTTTATTTATTTGTTAATTTTTTAGAAAATTCTACCTCTCCCTTGCTCGCTGCTCCTCAACTACAATGTGCCCACTGTGGTGTGTGTGCTCTATACATATTGGTTGAAAGAGTGAGTAAGTGAATGAATGAAGAGCCTGCACATTCTCAGCAGGTCTCTCTTGGTTGGTATTTGAGATTGAGTTATAGCCTGACTTTCCTTACTGCCTCCCTCCATCACCCCCTGCCCTGGTCATCAAGTCACCTTATAAGTCCTACTGGTTCTGTGAAGCCTTTCCCAACAGTCTAGTCTAAAAACATCATCCCGTTTTCCGTTGTATATAATTTATTATCCAACCCAGGTTACTTTTGAGAGTGAAAGGAGGCATTATGAGCACTTGTGCAGGGGCAACTGGCGTACACTGGGATGGTCTGGGAAAAACTAGGCTATATGATCACTCTTTATTTGCCACTTGCTTTATTCTTTATTGTTACTTACTACATTCAGATCAGTAGTGCCAAGCCCTTCTTTTTCTCTGTTGCATTATGTCATTTACTTATTTGGGGGAAATTTTCTTAAAAGAGATTCTCTTATGCATCATACTGGATCTGATGATTGTTATCATCAACTAATTTCAGAAAACAAAAGACTGTTCTTTTATATAGAATCCTAGGGCAAGCCTTGGACCAAGTCATTAAATCCTACAACTGTTCCTATAGTCAGGTGACCCTGTGCAGAGGGGTCAAGACATTTTTAGTTAGTTGAGTACTAAGAATTCATTGGGATTGCCTGGGGGCTCAGATGGTAAAGAATCTGTCTGCAATGCCAGACATCCTGGAATGCAAAGTCAAATGGGCCTTAGGAAGCATCACTACAAACAAAGCTAGTGGAGGTGATGGAATTCCAGCTGAGTTATTTCAGATCCTAAAAGATAATGCTGTGAAAGTGCTACACTCAATATGCCAGCAAATTTGGAAAACAGTAGTGGCTACAGCACTAGAAAAGGTCAGTTTTCATTTGAATCCCAAGGAAAGGCAATGCCAAAGAATGCTCAAACTACAGCACAATTGCACTCATCTCACATGCTAGCAAAGTAATGCTCAAAATTCTCCAAGCCAGGCTTCAACAGTACGTGAACTGTGAACTTTCAGAAGTTCAAGCTGGATTTAGAAAAGGCAGAGGAATTGGAGATAAAATTGCCAACATCCACTGGATCATCGAAAAAGCAAGAGAGTTCCAGAAAAAACATCTGCTTTATTGACTATGCCAAAGCCTTTGACTGTGTGGATCACAACAGACTGTGGAAAATTCTGAAAGAGATGGGAATACCAGACCACCTGACCTGCCTCTTGAGAAACCTATATGCAGGTCAGGAAGCAACAGTTAGAACTGGACATGGAACAACAGACTGGTTCCAAATAGGAAAAGGAGTATGTCAAGGCTGTATATTGTCACCCTGTTTATTTAACTTATATGCAGAGTACATCATGAGAAACGCTGGGCTGGATGAAGCACAAGCTGGAATCAAGATTGCTGGGAGAAATATCAATAACCTCAGATATGCAGATGACACCACCTTTATGGTAGAAAATGAAGAACTAAAGAGCCTCTTGATGAAAGTGAAAGAGGAGACTAAAAAAGTTGGCTCAAAACTCAACATTCAGAAAACTGAATTTCAACATTTCAACATTCAGAAAACTAAGATCATGGCATCTGGTCCCGTCACTTTATTGCAAATAGATAGGGAAACAATGAAAACAGTGACAGACTTTATATTTTCGGGCTCCAAAATCACTGTAGATGGTGACTGCAGCCATGAAATTAAAAGACGCTTACTCCTTGGAAGAAAAGCTATAACCAACCTAGACAGCTTATTAAAAAGCAGAAACATTACTTAAGCAACAAAGGTCCATCTAGTCAAAATTATGGTTTTTACAGTAGTCATGTATGGATGTGTTAGTTGGACTATAAAGAAAGCTGAGCACTAAAGAATTGATGCTTTTGAATTATGGTATTGGAGAAGACTCTTGAGAGTCCCATGGACTACAAGGAGAACCAATGAGTCCATATTAAAGGAAATCAGTCCTGAATATTCGTTGGAAGGACTGATGCTGAAGCTGAAACTCCAATACTTTGGCCACATGATGCGAAGAACCGACTCATTTGAAAGACCCTGATGCTGGGAAGTATTGAAGGCGGGAGAAGGGGATGACAGAGGATGAAATACTTGGATGGCATCACCGACATGATGAATATGAGTTTGAGTAGGCTCTGGGAGTTGTTGATGGACAGGGAAGCCTGGCATGCTGCACTCCATGGGGTCACAAAGAGTCAGACCCAAATGAGCAACTAAACTGAAGAATTCATTATTTTCTTAATTTTTATTTTTGTGATATAAAAGGACTCTCTCTTTTGGCCATTTAACTATCAAAGTTATAAGTGTTGACTTTCTGGTGGTAAGGGTTGAAATTAAAGTAGACACATTGGAATTTGTTTATGAAACTGTGTATTTTGTATTACAGTAGGTAGTTGTAATAATTCTTATACTGGATAATTTATAAACCATTATTATAAGATGAATCCAAAAATAAGTCCAGTCACCCTTGCTTCTTAATCATGCATTAAGAAATGCAGTGATAACAATTAGAAGTATTTTGAAAACCAAATTTTCAAAAAATGAAAATACCTCTGAAGCTCCTGCCAGTACTTTCAAAAGCAAAATCTCAAAGGAAATATAAAAGTTAATGTGTTAGTACTTGTATTTTTATATACACTTTTTCGGATGACTTGGAAACTCTTTAAAAGTATTATCTGATAAAAGAATTGTTCTGGTTATTAGAGAGTATATATTGAATGATTTTAACTCCCATATCCTCTGTTTTTATGGTGGATCCGATTTGCTGATATATAATGGCATTTGACATAGTGTATGTCTGTCTTGAAGTTGTCTGAATGCAAGAGAAAGAAGTGATGATGAAGAGCAGAAGGAAGAGGATAACAAACACCTTAAAATATTTTCAATGTACAAGACAGTGGTCTATGCATCTTACATGTCTTAAATGATTTCATAACACAATTCTCTGAGGGAGAGTCTATTATTATCTCCATTTTTGGATGAGGAAACCGAAGCCTGGAAAAACTAAGGTACTTGTCCAAGATCATACAGTTACTAAGCGATAGAATTCAGAACGGAGAAGGCAATGGCACCCCACTCCAGTACTCTTGCCTGGAAGATCCCGTGGACGGAGGAGCCTGGTAGGCTGCAGTGCATGGGGTCGCTAAGAGTCAGACACGACTGAGCGACTTCACTTTCACTTTTCACTTTCTTGCATTGGAGAAGGAAATGGCAACCCACTCCAATGTGCTTGCCTGGAGAATCCCAGGGACAGGGGAGCCTGGTGGACTGCCGTCTATGGGGTCGCACAGAGTCAGACACGACTGAAGTGACTTAGCAGAATTCAGATTCAAGTCCAAGTTTGTCAGGTGCCAAGTTCTGTATGCTTTTTATTATATCACATCCATTCCCGAAGAAGTTTAGACTTAAATTCCTTATTCGAAGGCAATGTCATCTAGAAAAGCATATTACCACATGGATCCAGAGGAGAGTGTAGTTAGATCCTATGAGACTGGCTAAACTCCAGGAGATGGTGAGGAACAGGGAAGCCTGGCATGCTGCAGCCCATGGGGTCTTAAAGACTCATACATGACTTGGCGACTGAACAACAACAATTATATTGCCCTTAGCCATTCAGTTTGTAAATGTTTCGTGCCACGGTATGTCGTTTGAGATGACTTTGGCTGTAATTAACAGAATGCCTAGCAGTAACTTAGACAATAGGGGCAGTTTTTTCTTTTTCTTTTTTTTTTTTTTTTCTTGGTCACACAGCAAGAATGCTAGAAGGAGGTGGTAACAGTGATGGTTTGGCAACTCCAGGATTCCAGAGTGCTGGTTGTAGAATCTTGCTTCTTCTCATGCTCACATGATGGCTGCTGTAACACCAACAAAATATGCTCACATGACAGCAATTAAAGGAGGAAAAATAGGGATTTCTTCTCAGTTCCTTCCCAGCATCTCTCTTTCTGTGAGAGAGGAAAACATTCCCCAGAAGCACCCTAGAATGTTTCTCCTTTGTAACTCATTGCCTAGAAGCGTGTCACAATAGCATGATGAGTACTTGGCCAAAGGATTAGCTTAATTGACCAAATCAAGATTCAGAGCCTAATGCTGGGCACAGTGATATCTGAAAAACTTTGGTGTTCCTTGTATAAGATAAGAGACCAATAAAGTCTGCCCTATATTTGCTCCTGAGAACAATACAACAGGAAAGGCAGAGAGCTACTATTTTATAAATGATTGAAAGAGAAGTTGTGACTTGTCCAGATTTGTATATACAGGATCAAGATCAAAGGTCAACCCAGAATCTTTGGGCTACTTCAGTGGTTTTCAAACTTAGTGCCTCAGGTTTCTACAAAAGTTTCATTAGAATGTCATTTTAAAACTCTTTATGTTTTTTTTAATGTGATTAAAAATACAATGCATGTTTAATTTTCTCATATATCAGAAGTTGACACAAGGAAATCCCTACCATACAAACCGTGTTAGCTTGTGCTGTCCATTAACTCGATTTTTTGTTGTGATTATTTTCAACCTTGGAGTAAACCCCCTCATACCATCTAATCATGAAGTCTCCTGGGATTGTTCTGTAGTCTATTAAAAGCTATTTGTAACCATTTGTCCATGTTAATCTGGATTTTTTTCATTACTGGACAACCACTATAAGATAATCAATTGCATGTTGACAGTGATCTAAGACTACAGCACGTGCAAGCAAATTTGAAATAACCTCTAATTTGAAGTTGTTGTATGTATCAGAACAGCTAAATTATTCTCTTGAACTGACTTAACTATCTCTCTGAACCCTGCTTACCTCTCTAGCCACTTTTCCCTGGCTCTCCCCACTTCAGAAGCATCTGCTTCAATGCTGGGGAGACTTTTCTGGCCCCAGAAGACTTTCTCACATGCCATGCCCTCTAGCAAGCATTCTTCTTGGTATTCCAGTTAAATGATACTTTATTCCCTAACCTCTCCATTGAGTTTCACATTGCTTATGTACACTCGTCATTTTATAATTATTTAATCCACAGCTGTCTTTTCTGCCAGGCTAAGAGCTGTCTATGGGTAGCAACCATGGATGTGCCATTCACATCTCTCAGCACAGTGCAGCCTCCATAGATGTAATCAGTTATTTTTGAAGGAATAAGTGCTACATGTATAAACGGAATTTAGATGGGATATTGATTAAAAAGCGTAAATGAAATTTTTTTCTGTTTTTTAAGGAAAGACTGATTAGATCAGAAGATGGCAAACAGTGAAACCCACAAATGTATTAACATTAAGTATATAACTAGATGTAAATTTCCATATATATATGTATGTGATTAAGCTCCATCCACATGAAATATAAAGCACTTTTAGCACCCCATACCCTTCCTAGTAATCACCCTAGTCATTTGTTGTTCAGTTGCTAAATTGAGTCCGACTCTATTTGCGACCCCATGAACTACAGCATGCCAGGCTTCCTTGTCTTTCACTGTCTTCCAGAATTTGCTCAGACTCAATTCCATTGAGTTGGTGATGCCATCCAACCGTCTTATCCTCTGTCACCTCCTTCTCTTCCTGCCCTCAGTCTTTCCCAGCAGAGTCTTTTCCAATGAGCTGGCTGTTCGCATCAGGCAGCCAAACTATTGGAACTTCAGCATCAGTCCTTCCATATTCAGGGTTGATTTCCTTTAGGATTGACTGTTTTGATCTCCTTGCAGTCCAAGGGACTCTCATGAGTCTTCTCCCACACCACAGTTGAAAAGCATCAATTCTTTGGTGCTCAGCCTTCTTTATGGTCCACCTCTCATGTCCATACATGACTACTGGAAAAGCCATAGCTTTGACAATACAGACCATGATCTTAGTGTTTGAATGTTGAGTTTTAAGCTAGCCAGAGTTTTCCCTCTCCTCTTTTACCTTCATCAAGAGACTCTAGTTCCTGTTTGCTTTCTGCCATCAGAGTGGTATCACCCTAGTCATACTCACACCCTATCATCCCATTCCCAGAGGTAAACACTGTTCTAAGTTCTCTCCCCATCAGTTGGTTTTTGCCTGTTGTTAAATTTCATATAAGTAAAGATTTTAAGTATGTACTCTTTTGGGATGTTTTCTTCCACTCAACATAATATCTATGAGACTGTCCATGTCATATGTAATGTTTTGTTATTTTAATATGTTCTTTTGTATAAATATACTATGTGCAGTTCTCAGTTTCTTATTGATAGGTGTTGGGTTTTGTTCTCAACTTAGAGCTATAATGGAAACAGATATAATGAACACTCTTGTAGAGGTCATTCTCTGGACATTTGACAAAAGAACTCTGTTTTTTTCCACCCATCCTTAGAAGAAAAAATTGAATCCCTGTATGCTCTATTGATGTTCTGAAATATCTTTTCAATTCTTAAAAACCAAAAAGAAATAGAACAATATTAGATATTACTTTAACAATAGATGAAAATCCTAATTAAAGACTGGGACAGAAGTTAGCACCCTGTCAGAGATAGAAAGAAAAAAAAAAAAGAAAGAAAATCTAATGAAATGGGAAAATTATAGATGGTAATGTACCTAATAAAAATGTGTCCACAAAAAATGTATACAAAAATGTTTATACTAACTTTATTCATAATAGCCCCAAACTGGAAAAAAAACAGCAATTACAATCTTCAAAAGATTCTGCACAATTTATTTGGGGAAACATGTAAGATTCTGCTATCCTGAGAGTGTATCAACAATTCCTTAATCGTCCTGGATTCTAATAATATCCTGCATTTATATAGAACTTTAAAATGACAAATTTCACATATATCACATAGCTAATAACTGGCAGAACAGCAACTCCAGTGTAAGACTTCTGATGCTAACTTTAGTGTATTTCCCCATCACATCCTGATTACACCTCATCAGGAAAAGCAACACTCAACATGATTACTTATGACAAAGTGTATTTAATTTTTAACATTTTTAAAACTGGGTTTTCTACTTTGGAGGGTTTTTCTAATTAGAAATAATTACTTGTGTGTGCCTTCTGATCTACCCTTGTCAGTGAGTCCAAACCTTTCCTAGCTCATGCCTTGCCAATCACCCTATTAAAGAGCTTGTTTCTTGTTCACACAAACTTTTCTTTTCACTAGGAAAGAAGTTTCTTCTTGTTTGTCAATTAACATTCTGTTATTGGTGTTCTCATTCATGGTAAATTCAGCCGAGCAAAAAACTACAATCATTTGTATCTTAGTAGAAGATTTCTCAGAGCTTTTAAAATGCCAGTGAACCTGGTGACTATACAAAGAGCAAGCTAGAGTGGCTGTGCTTCCTAACTATAGCATCTAGAAATTATATTATAGAGAAAAAATTGGGGAAACTCCTTTCTAGACTTTTGTTGATTATCTCTTGAAAGCTTCACTTTAAACCAAGCCATTCCCACAAAGCTTTGTTAATTGACTGCCTAGAAATTCTTCCAAAAAATGATGTTTATGAATGGTAAGGACCCTGTGTGTTACACCCCCTTTCCAGATAGATTTTTCACCTTGACTGGAATTATCAGAACTAAACTGAAAATGACTGATGTAAGCTCAGGCACTGTGCCAGCAGAGGAGAAATATGTGGTGGGGTTGGGAAGAAGCTTAAGCCAGAGCCTCAGCTGCTAAGGAGTAGAGACCTGGAGCCTGGCTTGGTTTCTTTTTAGAGCCAGAGGTGTGTGCTCAGTGCAGAAAATGGTGAGAAACATGAACTTGCTGCGGTTTTGTCATCCTAAGGAGCAGCACATAATATTTATCTTTTCATCTACTTTGACTTGAACCACCAACATATTCAAGCTCTCAGGAGGGAAAATTGCTTTCTATTCTCATCTGTGTGGAAAACATTTTTTCTAAGCTTTCAGTCAGGGTCATTTGGATGACAGAATTCAACTGCAAATAGTTGTGTTTATTTTTATCAGCCATGAAAAATCACTCTTTATTCCACCTGTAGTTTGAAATTTGGAGTCATGTTCATTTCTGCAAAAATGTATTACTCTTTTTTTTTTTTTCACTGATTTGTTCTCCCCTCAAGTGTGAAAAGGTTCTACTAGTACCTGTGGAACTGAGCTGGGTTTTTTCCCACTTTGGTTCAATTTGACATGCTAATTCCATGTTGATATATGTTTTAAATGGATATGTTATTGCCTCCTTAATTTAGAGTTGAAATAATTTCTTATTCCAAACAGTTTAATTCTAGATATATTTAAAAAGGAAGGAAAACACACAGCCACTAAAAATGAAATCATTATTATTTTATTTTAAAAGATTTAACAATCTGGGCATTGGGCTATAGAATGACTTTTATACTTTAAAAATACATTTTTGAGTATCCCAATTTCTTCAAAATGAAGATGCTGCATTCATACGTGTAAAATACATTTTACACTTGTAATTATCTTTGCATCTATTCCACCTGTTAATATTTTTGTTTCCAAAACAAGAAAGTACACTGAGAGTGATTAAACAGTATGTAAATTATATGAGCTTGGAGTCAGTTCTATCCTCCTGTTTTATGACACTAATTATTTCAAGTAGTGTGAGTGGCAATATTAACAACAGTTTTAATAGTCTAGAACAAGACCACTTAGGATTAAATTCTGGTTCCACCCCTCAAGGAGCTCTAATTTGGGATTGGTTATTTAATTTCTTTGGGACTTAAGTTTCCTCATCTGTAAAAAGAAGGATGCTTATAGAACCTGTTTCATATCTATACTCTGAGGAATCAGTTAGGTTAATACAGATAGTGCTCTAAAAATAGTTACTCTACATAACGAAAGTCAGTAAACAATCTGTTGTCATCAACATTATTTAAAGGAGGCAATAAACAAACTGGTCCGGTTATATGACCAAATAATTTATAGACTGGAGAACTCAAGAATAAACATTTGAAAAGATGTTAACCCCCACTTCTAATGATCAGGGACATAAATATAGAAATAACAGTACCATTTGTCATGCATCCAATTGATGATAATTTAAAAGTCTGAAAGTGTCAGAGGATTCCAGAAAACAAATTCTTACATACTGTGAGTAGGAGTATAAATTGGTGCAGTCATTTTGAATTGTCAAACAGAATTGAAAATGCTCATAGTTTACAATCCAGCATTTCTGTTTGAAAGTATATATCTACTGGAGAAAACTCAAACATAAGCACAAGGAGTTATGTATAAGGATATTTATTATAGCACATTTCTTAAAAAAGGAAGACGATCTATATGTCCACTAATAAGGGAATATATAAATACATACATATGTCATGGACTTGTTGCTGTTTAGTTGCTAAGTCATGTCCAACTCGTTTGCAACCCCATGTAACCCACCAGGCTCCTCTGTCCATGAGATTTCCCAGGCAAGAGTACTGGAGTGGTTTGCCATTTCCTTCTCCAAGGGATCTTCCAGACCCAGGGATTGAACCCATGTCTCCTGCATTGGCAGGCAGATTCTTTACAGCTGAGTCACCAGGGAAGCCCATCATGGATTGCTATATAGCAATTTAATAGAAATGAATTGTTGGGTTTATACTGAAAAACCTGAATGAAATTTATGGCCAACCCAGTATTTATATTTATAGTTTTATGTGACTATTTACTTACATAAGTAATATTATACAGTGTATATCATTTTGCAACTTGTCTCAAAATAGGGAATAGACAAGTTGCAAAATGATATACACTGTATAATATTACTTATGTAAGTAAATAGTCACATAAAACTATACTGTGGATTGGTAACAAATCATTTTGAAATTTTGTAAGTTTAATTATTCAGTGAACTAGGATGATACACACCAAATTCATGGTTGTATTGTTTAGGTAAAAGGAGAATTGGAAATGGGAAGGAAAAAGGCAAAAAAGAAAGGACTTAAATTTGTTTCCTTTATTAAAAAGGCTTGACATATAACTATATAAATAAGGTTAATATTTGACACTTCTTGGTGGTGAGTACACAGGCCTTTATTGTATATGTCTCTGAATATTTCTGTATTTTAAAACTTTCTCAAAATGAGTGTATCTAGACTAATGTTTAAAAAGATGCTCTTTCCCCAAAAAGATAGGTACTATAAAAATGTCAATTGATTATCAAAAAGGGAATAAATGACTTGTTATTTTAAATTAATAAAGATGTTGAAACAGTCTGTTTGATGAGATCCTTAAGATCAAAATCTTGCTTTATTCATCACTGTACCACTTAGCCCACAGCACAGTACTTGGTATATGTAGGTTGGTGCACAAGTAATTGTGGTTTTACATTGTTAAACTTTGCTGTTTGATATTGGAATACATTCTTAGATAAATGCCATTATGTTACACATCATTTTTCTCGCTTTATTTTTTTTTACTAATGACTTATTACTTGCTGTTTATTTTATATTTATTTTAGACTAGGGAAATGATGTTAGCCAAAAGCAAATTTGAGTGATTTTCTTATTTGAGTTCAAAATGGGTCATATAGCAGCAGAGACAATTTGCAACATCAATGCTTTTGACCCAGGAACTGCTAAGGAGTGTACAGTGCAGTGGTGGTTCGGTAAGTTTTGCAAAGAAGATGAGAGCCTTGAAGATGAGCACAGTGGCCGACCATCTGAGGTTGACATGACCAATTGAAAAGACCGTTGAAGCTGATCCTCTTAAAACTGCAGGAAAGTTGCTGAAGAACTCAACATCGACCATTCTTTGGTCACTTGGCATTTGAAGCAAATTGGACAGGTGAAAAAGCTTAAGTGGGTGCCTTACGAGCTGACCAAAAGTAAAAATTAAAAAAAAAAAATCCTTGTTTTGAAGTGTTGTCTTCTCTTATTGTACGCAACAACAAATCATTTCTCAACCAGATTGTGACATGAGATGAAAGTGGATTTTATACAACTGGTGATGACCAGCTCAATGGTTGGACCAAGAAGCTCCAAAACACTTCCTAAAGCCAAACTTTTACTACAAAATGGTCATGGTCAGTGTTTGGTCTGCTGCCTGTCTGATCCCCTACAGCTTTCTGAATTCCACTGAAACCATTACACCTGAGAAGTATGCTCAGCAAATTAATGAGATGCACCAAAAACTGCAAGGCCAGCAGCTGGTATTAGTCAACAGTTCAGTCGTTCAGTCATGTCCAACTCTTTGCAACCCCATGGACTGCAGCATGCCAGGCTTCCCTGTCCATCGCCAACTGCTGGTGTTTACTCAAGCCCATGTCCATTGAGTTGGTGATGCCATCTAACCATCTCATCCTCTGTCATCCCCTTCTCCTCCTGCCTTCAATCTTTCCCAGCATCAGGGTCTTTTCAAATGAGTCAGTTCTTTGCATCAGGTGGCCAAAGTATTGGAGTTTCAGCTTCAGCACAGTCCTTCCACTGAATATTCAGGACTGATTTCCTTTAGGATGGACTGGTTGGATCTCCTTGCAGTCCAAGGGGCTCTCATGAGTCTTCTCCAACACTACAGTTCAAAAGCATCACTTAGTCATCAGAATGGGCCTAATTCTTCTCTGGAACAACACCTGACCTCAGGTCACAGAGCCAGTGCTTCAAAATTGAATGAATTGGGCCACAAAGTTTTACCTCTTCTGCCACGTTCACCTGACCTCTCACCAACTGACTGTCACTTCATGAAGCATCTGGATAGCTTTTTGCAGGGAAAATGCTTCCCACAACCAGCAGGAGGTGGAAAATGCTTTCTAAGAGTTAGTGGAATCCCAAAGCATGGATTTTTATGCTGTAAAGATAAACAAACTTATTTCTTATCGACAACAATGTGTTGATTGTAACAGTTCCTATTTTGATGAATAAAGATGTTTTTGTGCCTAGTTATAATGATTTAAAATTCATGATCCGAACCACAATTAATTTTTAACAAACCTAATAATAAGTTCAAAAACCCTCTATTAAAATATCCTGGACTATTATTTATCTAAAATATAAAAAAATACTCATTAATTACTAATAGAAACAATGAGGTTTCATTTTAAATACATTAGCAAAAATTTAAAATGACAATACCCAGTGTTGCCGGAGATGTTGGAAAACTAGCAAACTCACACATTCCTACTGACAATTTGAAATGGAAAGCACTTTTTAGAGACAAAATGTTCCTTAATCCAGTAATATCCAATTTTTGGAAATATATTCTAAGGAAATAATCCGAAAGTGAAAAGGACTATTATGCTTATATTTACCACAGGGTTACTTATCACAGAAAATGAGAATCAGTGTAAATGCTTGCTAATCACCAAGTGGCTAATTAAATTATGGTATAAAAAAGTATTAGAGTATTCTGTAGCTATTAAGACAGTAATTATGAGGGTATGAAGACAACCCGGCTGAAACATCTGATACTCAATTTTTTGTTAGAATTGATTCATCTAGTGGTTATAAATATATGGGGGAAATTTATGAAATTATGCTAAATGAAAAAGCAGGTAATGAAAAAGAGTACATGTTCCTCATATGAACTATATAAAAATCATCTATGCAGACACCCAAGATAAGAAGAGAAAATTAGTGGGAAAAGTATTTTTCCCTAATAGTTAAAATCTATTTTTGTAGTGTTTTAAATAAGAAAAACCATTTTCTGTTATCAGAATGCCTATTGCATATCTTCTGTCATGAAATCCAATATGACAAAATAAGAATGCTCTTAGTTGACAGTTCAGCACTTAATATGAAATATAAAAATGGACAGAATAGCTTATATTTACCTTGAAAATAAACTCTAATTAAATCTTAGAAAAGTATTTGACTTCTCTCAAATGATTTGGGCATCAGTTTATGACACAGTAATGTCAAGCTGGTAATTGTTACTTGTGCCTTCAGTGTGTTTGGTTACATTTTTAGAAATCAGTACCCCTAGTTTTTCTGGAAAATGTGAAAAATTTTCTATGTGGAATACCTCTCTTCTCAATTGTTTAATTTGCTTATTGTGCTCCAGAATACAAATGTGTCTTACAGACAGTTTCTGTCATGAAGTTCCAAAGTTTTGAGGTACATTGGCTAGTGGGGCCAGAGAAAGACATGATTCTTTTCAGCATAAATATGATAAATAATATTAAAATACCTAGGGGAAATGCTCTTATTTATGTATTTTGTGAGATCACTAGAGAAAGAATTATGTTATCCAGTATTAACTGAAGTAGAGAAATGAGAGAGGAAAACATATGCTTTATACTTTAAATCTGAGACAGAGAGAGACCAATGGAGATTTTCAGAAAATGTCATCCCCAGATGCTGCCTCTCATTTGCACATTACCTGGGAGAGCATCGTGCGGCTGCATATTCTCAGCTGTTGAATGTGTTCTGCTCATTTTCCAGTGGGGAGGATGGGTTTAATGTGTTCTCAGTGGTATGTACTTTTGTCATTTCTGCTGTTTCTGTTTACCTGTCTTCTTGCTTATTTATTGTTTGCACTTGGCTTGCCTTGTAAGTGGTTCTGAGGATTGTAGTATGAATGGACAATACCCGTGCAGCCATAAGCTTTACAAATCTCTCTCATTTCATTTTTATACTGGATCTGTGTGGGGGATTCATTCCATCTTACCCCTTTTCTTCAACTTGATGACATTTTCTAAAGAGCTATGCATATTTAAACAGAATATAAAGGATATGGGTGTTCTTTTCTCTAATCAACTTTATTGAAACCTGCCCTTAGATTCCCAAATCCTTCCCCAAAAAGTTAAATTCTAATGAGTGATCCTGTCCTCCACATTTAAAACCAATTCCTCTTTCTACTCACATAAAAGACAGTGTGAGTTCAAGGTCTTGGGCAAATCACTAAACCTCTTTTCAGGCTCATCTGTAATATGAGAGAATTGGATAACAAGAGTCCTATGGTTCAATGAAAGTTCAATGATTTCCAAAAACCTTCTACTTCATGAGCTTTCCAAAGAATAGCTGACTCTGAGAGATGGTGTTTGGTGAATAAATACTTAGCAAACAGTTGGAAGACAGACATGGGAAACAACCAGAGCCCTGGTTATATCAATAGCCATGAGCCATATTAATGATTTTGGAGGGAAGCTCAGCAAAATGCTAATTTATTTAATAAATATTTAATAGCATATTATTTCAATAAATAAATTAGTGTTTACACAGTAAAGAATACAAATGTCTTATGCACACATTCTTGACTCACTTCCATAGTCCTTCTTGGAAATTTCCCAAAGAATTTTTTAAAAAAAGATCAAAATATTTCTGTTTAGAGAAGTTTATGATTGGTGATTAAACCTATAAAATAATCCATTGGTTTGTCCCTCCTATTTGAGAATGTTTAATCATCTTTGATATTTGCTTAAAATTAGCACTCTTAAATGTGCATTTGTATAAAATCTCCCAAATCATGAAAGATTTATAATTTGGAATGTATTTGGATTATTCTCTAGTTAATCAGCTGGATAAAAATTAGGCGTGCTGTAACTAGAACAATTAATTGAGTTGATCTGAGTGTTATAAAAAGAAAAAATTCATGGCATGCTTTGATTCCTTAAATGAAACTAAAAGCCTGTTCACTATCACAGAATTGATGTGATAAGAGAAGCCATGTGTATCCTTTTCCAGAGCCCAGGTTCATAGTTGAAGCACAGATCAGGAGAATGGGGCAGACTGCGGGGGGTGGTGGGAGTTGCTCAGGAGTGGTGCTTGTTATTAAGGCTATCGTTGTCCCTTTATGTGCTTGTGTAGATTAACTCATGAAAGAGTCAGTTATCATTCCTAAGAAGTGTGATGAAAAACTGTCACTTGCCATTCAATTCAGCAACTAGATGTAAATGCTGATTCTAGTGGTGTATAGTGGCAAGGCCCTACCTGCCAGGGAGAGGCGACAGGCTGGGTGGGGAGGGTGTAGGCGTGCCAAAGTAGGCCAAAGAGCGGTGTGCCCCAGACACTGACATACCTACAAACGAATTGGGAGTGAAGCCAGTCAGGTTGAGTGTGCACAGTCATGACACGCTTCTTTCCTAAGAGGAATCTCATTTGTTCCCGTGTCCATACTCCTTGTGGCCATGCTCTTTAGGGGAGGTTTGAAGGATCGCTAGCCCCTCGTGCCTGCCTTTTTCTTTTGGTTCACTGAGGCCTAGGAATACCAAACAGTTTGTGTCAATGAAGTACAAGACCAAGTTGGCTTGAGGATGGAGTAGGATGGCGGTGGTACTGGTGTTTCTGGGAAAGGATTTCCACAATAGAATTCCTTTACTGCCTTTATTCCTGCAGGATATTGAGCTGGGCATATGATCTCTGCTTCAGGCAACAAAGTCTTGTGAGTGTACACCTATTGTAAACTTAAGGGAGTTGCACACGAGAATCATCTTGCTCAGTTTTGCCTTAACATGGTCTTTTTAAATGATTTTTGTAAGGTCATGGATTTTCTCTTCTTGACTTCATGGTGAGACACATGTTGATATAGTTGCCATGTGAAAGAGACATTAAATACCTATAGAAGTAAAAATTGTATATTGTAAGTGACTTTTTTTTTTCATCTCAAAGTAAAAGAAAATATACCTTAAAAAAATCACATAGAAAAATAAAATTATTTAAAATTAAAATTGAATACTACCAAGATGGAGTAAAACTGACTGTGCTTCAAAGTTTTGTGACTGTTCATTCAACAGCAGCTCTGATTCCAGTAATCCAAGTGCCTGAAGACTTAAGAATTAGACAATTTTTTTATGATAGGAAGTAAACTCTCAAGTACAGAAGACACGACTGAAAATATATGAACACTAAGTTACTATTAAACATACAAACATTTCCAAGATCTTTTTGTTGCTGACATATACATCATACTTAATATAATCTAGAAAGCCATTGAGTTTTAAAGGCAGTATTCTTATTTTGAAACTAGCTATAGTTATTTTCATTTCTGTACATTATTTATTGCTTAAGTATACCACAATTTATCTATACCACAGTTTATCCATTCTAATATTAATGTCTGATTAGATTATTTCCATTTTTGGCTACTACAAATAGTATTACTCTGAGCATAATTTTGCACACATTTGTACACAAATACACATTTCTGTTGGGTATTTCGGATGAAATTGAATCTTCAGGTTAAAATAGTTGTTACTAAATATTGCAAAAGGGCTATACCAATTTACTCCCCCACCAGCAATGTAGGAGAGTTCCATTTGTTCTTTATATTGTCTTCCAAGTTTTGCACAGTGGCAGTATCATAGCCAGTCTGGTTTATCTGAGGCACAATTATTGCTAATTGAAATCTGTATTGTCTTTTGAACATTGATACCATATATAACTTCTTTCACTTTATGGCTTGCATTTGTTTTTCTTTTGATAAATAGAAAATGTGAATTTTAATACTGTGTAACATCAGTCTTTTGCTTTATGGTTAGTGATTTTTGTCTGTGCTGTGTCAGAAATCTTTGCCTCTCAAAGTTCAGAAAGATAAACTCTTATGTTGTCTTTTAGAAATTGCATTGTCTTACCTTTTACATTTAGAGCTTAAAAATCTGTAATTTATTTTTGACCATGATGTAAGCTAGGGAAGAATCCAAGTTTGATTCTTTTCCATATGGATATCCAATGACCCTAGCATCTACCTGCAAAGCAGGAGACCCAATTTCAATCCCTGAGTTGGGAAGATCCCCTGGAGAAGGAAATGGCAAACCACTCCAATATTCTTGCCTGGAGAATTAAATGGACAGAGGAGCCTGACGGGCTACACTCCATGGGGTTGCAAAGAGTCGGACACGACTGAGTGACTAACACACACAGATACACATCCAATGATCCAGTACCACTTGTTAAAAAGACCATTCTTTCTCTCACTGCACTGCAGTATATGAATCAGTGACTAAATTTGGACAGATAGACTATTGGAGTCTATATTCTGTTCCATGGTAAGTTTGTCTAAGCTTCTCACTTTTTCATACCGCACTCACTATTGCAGCAACATAAGTCTTCAGTTCAGTTCAGTTCAGTCGCTCAGTCGTGTCTGACTCTTTGTGACCCCATGAATCGCAGCACACCAGGCCTCCCTGTTATCACCAACTCCCGGAGTTCACTCAGACTCACGTCCATCGATCAGTGATGCCATCCAGCCATCTCATCCTCTGTCGTCCCCTTCTCCTCCTGCCCCCAATCCCTCCCAGCATCAGAGTCTTTTCCAATGAGTCAACTCTTCGCATGAGGTGGCCAAAGTACTGGAGTTTCAGCTTTAGCATCATTCCTTCCAAAGAAATCCCAGGGCTGATCTCCTTCAGAATGGACTGGTTGGATCTCCTTGCAGTCCAAGGGACTCTCAAGAGTCTTCTCCAACACCGCAGTTCAAAAGCATCAATTTTTCGGCACTCAGCTTTCTTCACAGTCCAACTTTCACATCCATACATGACCACAGGAAAAACCATAGCCTTGACTAGACAGAACTTTGTTGGCAAAGTAATGTCTCTGCTTTTCAA
Organism: Bubalus bubalis; assembly: GCF_019923935.1. Classification (NCBI taxonomy): domain Eukaryota; kingdom Metazoa; phylum Chordata; class Mammalia; order Artiodactyla; family Bovidae; genus Bubalus; species Bubalus bubalis. Next base: position 53,349,409 of record NC_059164.1, on the reverse strand, counting down.
TATGCTATCTAGGTTGCTCATAACTTTCCTTCCAAGGAGTAAGTGTCTTTTAATTTCATGGCTGCAGTCACCATCTGCAGTGATTTTGGAGCCCCCCAAAAATAATGTTTGGTATTATGAAGTCTCAAACTTTATTTATTTGCTGTTGTTCATAATTGTTGGTTGTCCTCATCCCACTTATTTCCATATAACTTTAAAAATCAGCTCATTGAGACCTTACAAAACAAACACTCATAGACTTAGAGAACTTATGGTTGTCTGGGGGAATAGTTAGGGAGTTTGGGATGTTAATGTACGCACTGCTGTATTTAAAATGGATAACCAACAAGGACCTACTGCACAGCACATAGAACTCTGTTCAATGTTATTGGCAGCCTGGAAAGGAGGGGAGTTTCAGGGAGACTGGATTCAGTGTATATTTATGGCTCAGTTCCTTCACTTCACTTGCAACTATCACAACATTGTTTGTAATTCAGGTATACCCCAGTACAAAATAAAAAGTTTTTCTTAAAAAATTACTTCTTTGACACACAAAAAAATGTTGCTAGGACTTTTTCTATTAGACTAAGTTGAATCTATATATTACCATGGGAAAAAATAAAATCGTTACACTAGTAAGGCTTCTAACAGGCTTCCCTGGTGGCTTAGATGGTAAAGAATCTGCCTGCAATGCAAGGCTTCTAACATGAAAATTCATACATTTCCATTAATTACATCTCCTTTAATTTTGTTCAGTAATGTTCTGTGGTTTTTTTTTGTAGATGTCTTGACAGTTGCTAAGGTTTATTCCTGGAAATTTGGTGGTTTTTTGGTTACTATTTTAAATGACGTTATTTTATTTAATTTTTATTTTATAGTTGATTTACAACATTGTGTTAGTTTCAGGTATAGTTTCAGCAAAGTGATTCACTATGCATATAGCTGTTCTTTGTCAGATTTGTTTTCCATATAGTTTATTACAGAATATTAGAGTCCCCTGTGCTATACAGTAGGTCCTTATTGTCTATTTTATATATATATATAGTGTGTGTGTATATATGTGAACTCCAAAATGTTAATTTATCCCATCAGTGTACCACTTAGTTTAATTGTGTTATTCAAATTTGCTATACCCCTAACACTTCACCTTTTTTTTTTTTTTTTTTCTGCCTACCTGTTCTATCAGGTGGTAAGTGGACCAAAAATCTGCTGAGGTTTTCTGGCAAATGTAGCTTAGGAACAGAGAAACAAGCTAGGAAACTTCAATTAGTTTCCTAATTGAATTCTAGGCTATAGACTTTAAGAGCCTCGCACTCTGTCCTTATTTATTAAAGTGGTAATTTGTTTCCCATTTGGCTAATATTCCCTGTGTCTGAGCTCCCTTGATGTAAAGCCCTGAAAGGGAAGATGGCAGTGAAACACTTAAAGATTCTAACCCCTCTGTCCTCTAGTCCGCTCAACATTGTATTTGTAAGAAATATTTCTCAGTTTTTCAAAAGATGTCATTCTTGGTTGTACAATATAGTTCTCGTTAAAAGATACTTAAAAAGACAAACATTTTTGCAAAATATTCATTGTTGTCTTTGAAAGTATAGATCATCAATATCTTATAATATTATAAAGTTCTTATAATATGAGCTACACTCTGTAGCTGTGTACATCTACTGTATTTTCAACATGGTTAATGAAATGAGCCTTTGAAAATCCTGTGTACTAATGCAAGTTGATGTAAAGATCAACAGGTTAATAGGATGTCAGTCCAAGCTCATACATTCATCTGAATATTTGTATTGTTCTCAGAGGTTTAATGGAGATCAAGACGTTCTATTAACATCAAGTGGTATCACTTCAAAGGAATGGCCTTTCTGGTTATTTCGGTTTGTGTACCTCTTCTCTCTCAAAGAGTTAAAAGAACTCCCTGGGCTGGCTCTCAGGAGGCTCTGTTTGTTTGGTAACAATGATACTACTTGCAGATAAATCGGTATAAAGCAGCATGCTGACAGTGTTCAACATTCCAGATGGCAGTTTATCAGAATGTCTTTAGGGATTTTATCCACACAAGGAGTTTCCAAAAGAAAGCACAACAAGAGGTGGTGGAGCAGGCTGGGATAGGTGTCACAACATGCTGTATGGCGTGTGGGGCGGTGAGTGAGCATCACAACCCAGACCTGTCAGCATTTCCCAAAAGATGCTGTCAGCATAATAAGACGCTAGATGCTGAATATGAGAAAACTTGCATTGGGAAGATTCAGGTTTGACAAATTTAGACATGTGGACTGAACAAAACAAAGCTGGTTAAATGTCTAAAGAAGGGAGAGCTAGAGTGGCTGTTACTGAGAGAACACAGAAAGAGACATGGAACTCAGAAATTCACACTGTGGTAAAATATCTCAGTTATACCAATATTGTTGTTGTTTAGTCACTAACTCATGTCCAACTCTTTTGCACCCCCATGGACTGTAGTCTGACAGGGTCCTCGGTCCGTGGGATTTCCCAGGCAAGAATACTGGAGTGGGTTTCCATTTCCTTCTCCAGGGGATCTTCTTGACCCAGGGATCAAACCCGTGTCGCCTGCATTGGCAGGTGGATTCTTTACCACTGATTCACCGGGAAGTCCATACCAATACTGTTAGATGGCAAAAGAAGCTGGTTTATTTTTAGTTCTTTTCTTCATAAACAATGTTTGTGAGGGCTTTTCCATCCTCGTATTTAAAGTAGGTTATATTGATTGTAGAAAATCAGGAAAATGGAGAAGAGTACAAAGAAAATAAGTTCACAGTAATCCCCAGAGAGGAGCACAGTTAATAGTTTGTAACACATACTATCAATCTTTTCCATATAAATACATATGAATTTAGGAAGCCATTAGTCACATTATACACACATGTACCAGATGTAAGGCAGTTTATTTCTCCTGTTTTGATCCCTGTTTGGAGCCCTCAGCTTTCTACCTTGCCTGCACCACAGGTGGCAAGAAAATTGAAAAAAAAAAGTTAAGTCTCTAAGATTTCTGTTCCATTGTCCAGCTCGTTTCTGATTATCTTATTTAAAATCACATATTTCCCCATTACCTTCCCCCATCCTGCTTTTCTTTAATTTTTTCCCATAGTTCTTATCAGTATCTCACACATTATATATTTTGCTTATTATTTTTTTCTTTCCCAACCAGAGTGTAATTTCGAGAAAGAGAACAGATTTTTAGATTTTTTTTTTTCCTCAGCTTTCTGCCCAGCACCTGAATCAGTGGCTTTTACAGAGCAGACCCTGAATCCATATTTGCTGAATAAAAGAATGAATGCAGAGCCATGCTGGGGTTTGGCTTCCATTCTCTATCCTCTGGACCTTATGTGGTCTTTTCTGCTCAAGTGGGACTTTTCTTAAACCTTTGTCTTGATCTTGGAACCGCAACCATCTGTTCAGTTCAGTTCAGTTCAGTCACTCAGTCGTGTCCGATTCTTTGCGACCCCATGAATCACAGCACGCCAGGCCTCCCTGTCCATCACCAATTCCCAGAGTTCACTCAAACTCACATCCACCGAGTCGGTGATGCCATCCAGCCATCTCATCCTCTGTCATCCCCTTCTCCTCCTGCCCCCAATTCCTCCCAGCATCAGAGTTTTTTCCAGTGAGTCAACTCTTCCTATGAGGTGGCCAAAGTACTGGAGTTTCAGCTTTAGCATCATTCCTTCCAAAGAACACCCAGGACTGATCTCCTTCAGAATGGACTGGTTGGATCTCCTTGCAGTCCAAGGGAATCTCAAGAGTCTTCTCCAACACCACAGTTCAAAAGCATCAATTTTTCGGCACTCAGCTTTCTTCACAGTCCAACTCTCACATCCATACATGACCACTGGAATACTCTCTTATTTCAGGCCCAAACTCTTTGAGTCTTCGTCTAGTATCAATAGGTCTATATTTGGTCACTGGGCAGGGAAACCTCAGGATCCTCTAGAAGCTATCGACAGGCCCTGGTAGAGATGGAAGGAGACATTGTAGCTTACCTAAAGCTCGTTTTCTTCTCCTCCCTTGGCCAGCTTTGCACTCCTGCTGCTGGTGCCATTTATGTCATAGAAACAAACTGAGGATTGGTACTTTGCATGTGTATCTTTTCATACTGTTCATAGGGTTCTCAAGGCAGGAATACTGAAGTGGTTTGCCATTCCCTTTTCCAGTGGACCACATTCTGTCAGATCTCTCCACCATGACCCGCCCATCTTGGGTTGCCCCACGGGCATGGCTTAGTTTCATTGAGTTAGACAAGGCTGTGGTCCTAGTGTGATTAGGTTGATTAGTTTTCTGTGAGTATGGTTTCAGTGTGTCTGCCCTCTGATGCCCTCTTGCAACACCAACCATCTTACTTGGGTTTCTCTTACCTTGGGCATGGGGTATCTCTTCACAGCTGCTCCAGCAAAGCGCAGCCACTGCTCCTTACCTTGGACGAGGGGTATCTCCTCACCGTTGCCCTTCCTGACCTTCAACATGAGATAGCTCCTCTAGGCCCTCCTGTGCCCGCGCAGCCATGGCTCCTTGGACGTGGGGTTGGTCCTCCTGGCCACCGCCCCTGGCCTCAGGCATTGGGGCGTGGGGTAGCTCTTCCTGGCCACTGCCCCTGGCCTCGGACTTGGGGCGATCAGTGTTTGACTGAATATCTGGGGCCTCACCAAACGAATCGAACTCGGATCCGCTCGCCGGTCCCACAGCAAAGTCAATTTACTGCCTCCAGGTTGTGTGAGGGGAAAGGACAGCGTTTATTGCAGGGTATGGAGGGAGGAGATGGGGCGGCTCAATTCCAAAGACCGTGAACATATGAAAAGGCAAAATGATAGGATACTGATAGAGGAACTCCCCAGGTCAGTAGGTGCCCAGTATGCTACTGGAGATCAGTGGAGAAATAACTCTAGAAAGAATGAAGGGATGGAGCCAGAGCAAAAGAATACCCAGCTGTGGATGTGACTGGTGATAGAAGCAAGGTCCGATGCTGTAAAGAGCAATATTGCATAGGAACCTGGAATGTCGGGTCCATGAATCAAGGCAAACTGGAAGTGGTCAAACAAGAGATGGCAAGAGTGAATGTCGACATTCTAGGAATCAGCGAACTGAAATGGACTGGAATGGGTGAATTTAACTCAGATGACCATTATATCTACTACTGTGGGCAGGAATCCCTCAGAAGAAATGGAGTAGCCATCATGGTCAACAAAAGAGTCTGAAATGCAGTACTTGGATGCAATCTCAAAAACGACAGAATGATCTCTGTTCGTTTCCAAGGCAAACCATTCAATATCACAGTAATCCAAGTCTATGCCCCAACCAGTAACGCTGAAGAAGTGAATTTGAACGGTTCTATGAAGATCTACAAGACCTTTTAGAACTAACACCCAAAAAAGATGTCCTTTTCATTATAGGGGACTGGAATGCAAAAGTAGGAAGTCAAGAAACACCTGGAGTAACAGGCAAATTTGGCCTTGGAATACAGAATGAAGCAGGGCAAAGACTAATAGAGTTTTGCCAAGAAAATGCACGGGTCATAACAAACACCCTCTTCCAACAACACAAGAGAAGACTCTATACATGGACATCACCAGATGGTCAACACCGAAATCAGATTGATTATATTCTTTGCAGCCAAAGATGGAGAAGCTCTATACAGTCAGCAAAAACAAGACCAGGAGCTGACTGTGACTCAGACCATGAACTCCTTATTGCCAAATTCAGACTGAAATTGAAGAAAGTAGGGAAAACCACGAGACCATTCAGGTATGACCTAAATCAAATCCCTTATGATTATACAGTGGAAGTGAGAAATAGATTTAAGGGCCTAGATCTGATAGATAGAGTATCTGATGAACTATGGACAGAGGTTCGTGACATTGTACAGGAGACAGGGATCAAGACCATCCCCATGGAAAAGAAATGCAAAAAAGCAAAATGGCTGTCTGGGGAGGCCTTACAAATAACTGTGAAAAGAAGATAAGCAAAAAGCAAAGGAGAAAAGGAAAGATATAAGCATCTGAATGCAGAGTTCCAAAGAATAGCAAGAAGAGATAAGAAAGCCTTCTTCAGCGATCAATGCAAAGATGTAGAGGAAAACAATAGAATAGGAAAGACTAGAGATCTCTTCAAGAAAATTAAAGATACCAAGGGAACATTTCATGCAAAGATGGGCTCGATAAAGGACAGAAATGGTATGGACCTAACAGAAGCAGAAGATGTTAAGAAGAGGTGGCAAGTATACACAGAATAACTGTACAAAAAAGAGCTTCACGATCCAGATAATCACGATGGTGTGATCACTGACCTAGAGCCAGACATCCTGGAATGTGAAGTCAAGTGGGCCTTAGAAAGCATCACTACGAACAAAGCTAGTGGAGGTGATGGAATTCCAGTTGAGCTCTTTCAAATCCTGAAAGATGATGCTGTGAAAGTGCTGCACTCAATATGCCAGCAAATTTGGAAAACTCAGCAGTGGCCACAGGACTGGAAAAGGTCAGTTTTCATTCCCATCCCAAAGAAAGGCAATGCCAAAGAATGCTCAAACTACTGCACAATTGCACTCATCTCACACCCTAGTAAAGTAATGCTCAAAATTCTCCAAGCCAGGTTTCAGCAGTATGTGAACCGTGAACTTCCTGATGTTCAAGCTGGTTTTAGAAAAGGCAGAGGAACCAGAGATCAAATTGCCAACATCCGCTGGATCGTGGAAAAAGCAGGAGTTCCAGAAAAACATCTATTTCTGCTTTCTTGACTATGCCAAAGCCTTTGACTGTGTGGATCACAATAAACTGTGGAAAATTCTGAAAGAGATGGGAATACCAGACCACCTGATCTGCCTCTTGAGAAACCTGTATGCAGGTTAGGAAGCAACAGTTAGAACTGGACATGGAACAGCAGACTGGTTCCAAATGGAAAAGGAGTTCGTCAAGGCTGTATATTGTCACCCTGCTTATTTAACTTATATGCAGAGTACATCATGAGAAACGCTGGACTGGGAGAAACACAAGCTGGAATCATGATTGCTGGGATAAATATCAATAACCTCAGATATGCAGATGACACCACCCTTATGGCAGAAAGTGAAGAGGAACTCAAAGCCTCTTGATGAAAGTGAAAGAGGAGAGTGAAAAAGTTGGCTTAAAGCTGAACATTCAGAAAACTAAGATCATGGCATCCGGTCCCATCACTTCATGGGAAATAGATGGGGAAACAGTGGAAACAGTGTCAGACTTTATTTTGGGGGGGCTCCAAAATCACTGCAGATGGTGACTGCAGCCATGAAATTAAAAGACGCTTCCTCCTTGGAAGGAAAGTTATGACCAACCTAGACAGCATATTCAAAAGCAGAGACATTACTTTGCCAACATAGGTTCGTCTAGTCAAGGCTATGGTTTTTCCAGTAGTCATGTATGGTTGTGAGAACTGGACTGTGAAGAAGGCTGAGCACCAAAGAATTGATGCTTTTGAACTGTGGTGTTGGAGAAGACTCTTGAGAGTCTCTTGGACTGCAAGGAGATCCAACCAGTCCATTCTGAAGGAGATCAGCCCTGGGTGTTCTTTGGAAGGAATGATGCTAAAGCTGAAACTCCAGTACTTTGGCCACCTCATGCGAAGAGTTGAGTCATTGGAAAAGACTCTGATGCTGGGAGGGATTGGGGGCAGGAGGAGAAGGGGATGACAGAGGATGAGATGGCTGGATGGCATCACTGATCGATGGACGTGAGTCTGAGTGAACTCCGGGAATTGGTGATGGACAGGGAGGCCTGGCGTGCTGTGATTCATGGGGTCGCAAAGAGTCGGACACGACTGAGCGACTAATCTGAACTGAACTGATGTGTATCTTATGATCGTCTAAAGCTGTGCCATCCAACAAGTCAGTCACCTGCCACCGGCACCTATTTAATAGTTGAAACATGACTGGTCTGAATGAAATGTCTTGTATGTGAAGGATACAGGACACATGTCAAAGACAATGTAAAAAAAAGTCCGTGAAAGGGTTACTCAGTCATGTCCAACTCTTTGTGATCCCATGGACTGTAGTCTACCAGGTTCCTCTGTCCATGGAATTCTCCAGGCAAGGATACTGGAGTGGGTAGCCATTCCCTCTCCAGCGGATCTTCCCAACCCAGGGATCGAACTCAGGTCCCCTACATAGCAGGCAGATTCTAAGCCACCAAGGAATTCCAAGAATACTGGAGTGGTTAGCCATTCCCTTTATCTGGAGATCTTCCCAACCCTGGGATTGAACCGAGGTCTCCTGTATTGCAGGCAGATTCCTTACCATCTGAGCCACCAGGAAAGTAAAAAACAGAACGGTCAGCTAGCTCATGAATAATTTTATGTTGATTATATGTTGAAGTAATAACAATTTGGTTGACTTGGGTTAAATAAAATGTACTATTCACATTTATTTCACTTGTTTCTTTTCACTTTTTCATGTGGCGACTAGAATATTTCAAAGTACAGAGGTGTAGCTGGCATTTGGGACCCGTGTGATGTTTCTCTTTCTGACACTGTTTTAACCAGCTCCCTCCACCAGCCGCTGAGGGGGAGGAAAGCAGCACCTACCCTGACCTCTGTATGCTCTCCCTCTCCCCTCTTTCTCAGGAGACAGTTCAACTCAGGACAGGGCAGGGCCAGCCTTGGGCTCTCCTTCTCCTCTAGAGTGGCATGGCCAGAGGCTTTTCTGGGCAAAAGAATCATCTTCCCTAAATTTATGGAAAATACTATGATTTAATTTTTTGGCTTGATCTTTATTATGCCAAAATAATGCATAAAATTCTCTTTTCCTCACCTTCCCATGAAGCCTGGCTTTAAAGTTTTATTGTCTTTGACAGTCAAAGCTTTGTAGTAGCTCAGGTCTTCCAGCTGGTATTTGCCCTACCTCTGAAATACCCAAATTGTGTCCTCCTGCCCTTTTCTTTTCTTGATGGGAAACCCATATATATACATAACATATACATATATATATATATAATAGTTATATGAAATATATATGTATAATATATGAATATGATATCCTACAGTATTACTCAAAAAATACTTTCATTATATCAATATTATTCCACTTTTTACCTAGTGAGATTTTTGTAATCTGAATTTTTCTCCTTAAGATTGTAACTTGAGGGAAGCAGGATGGCCTGGCAAGGACAGGATGTAAAAGAATATCATGATTGTCAACAAAAAAGTTTCTGTTTATTCCATTTACATCTGTGATGCCCTCCCTCAGCCCACCTGTGATAGGAATTCTGATTCTTCACTGTCCCTGCCGCCTCAACCTCCCCCATCTACAGTATTACTAGTGGAAGTAGCATTCCAAAGCTGTTGACCCAGAAATGATCTGTTTTTGCTTGATTTGAACAGCTCCTGAAACTCTTACCAGGGCTTCCCTGGTGCCTCCCTGATAGCTCAGATGGTAAAGAATCTGCCGGCAATGCAGGCGACCTGGGTTCGATCCCTGGGTTGGAAAGATCCCCTGGAGGAGGGCATGGCAACCCACTCCAGTATTTTTGCCTGGAGAATCTGCATGCACAGAGGAGCCTAGCAGGCTACAGTCATGGGGTCACAGAGTTGGACACGACTTCAGCTGCAGCAGCGGTGTGTGTCCTGAGGGTGCGCCACTTCACTTTGTGCTCATAGACGTTCTCCTCAAACCAGACACTTTAGATGGTCCATGTGCTTCCTGCAGTAAACTCTCCAAGCTGTGGAAATGAGTTAGTTCATCTTTACCTTCTGTCAGTGGAAATGAAAAATTGAGTGGCAGTGGAGAGAGGCCCAGGGGAAAGGGAGCTAGCCTAGGAACCGTGGGTTTGAGTAGAACATTCTAGTCCTGGTCCAGGGAAGAACGGGACAACAGCAGGGGTCCAGATTTCCGGATAGAGAGAGGAGCATGAGGAGGAAGACAGGGTCTGGTCAAGTGATGCCGGGCCCTGTTCTTTCCCAGGGTGCCTGATCCTGTCTGCCAGTTCACCCATGAGTGAGGAGCAAGTCCCCTTTTTTTGTATCAAGTAAATACATAAAAAGTGGTTTGGACAGAAAGTAGAACACTTTTCAGGGCTGCAGGGAGGGAAGTAGGGAAGAGAAGTTACTGTTAAATGGTCTGGAGTTTCTGTTTGAGATCATGAAAAAGTTCTGGAAATGGAAAGTGGGGAGAGGTGGTGGTCACACAACACTGTGAATATACTTAATGCTGCTGGGCTTAAAAATTGATAAGGTGGTAAACTTTATGATATGTATTTCTTAGCACAATAAAAATTGTATATACATATATGTGTGTGTATCTGTATATATGTACATATAATGAATTCTATAAACATAAAAATGTTAAAAAATAATGTGGTTGAGATTCATGGATTGCAAGTGCTAAGTGGGCAAAAACTGGACAGCTGCTCATATGAAAGGAATGGAGATGGCAAAGAGGAAATGTCACAGGAGGAAAAGATGCAGCAGATGCTCACAGCAGCAGCACAGAGGAGCTGCCAGACAGCAAGTGACCCCTGGGAGAGTCCAAGATGAATGACTAGAGGAGCCTCCTCCCACCAGAAATATTTAAGTCAGTAATTTGCAATTGATTGAGTAAAGCCTGAGAAAAATGCACGCACTTTGGCAATAGGTGGTACCTGTAACACTTCAGTGTAGGAGCTTATTTTAAAATGAGCACATTGAAACTGTCTAATAACATCAATACCAGCTGTCTCTGCAGCAAGAGTAGTTTTGTAACACAGATTGGTTGGTTTCAAGCCTGGGAGGCAAGAAACCCAAGTTCCTTTGCTGTTTGACCCATATCTCACACTCTGTGCAATGGTAGTACTTACCGCTCCCATCTCAGGTTGGGGCATGAATGAATTCAGCTTCATGTGACAATAATTCAGAAGGTGGTTCTTCTATACAATTGTACAGTTATTAGATTTCTATCTTCAAAATATAATTGGCAGTGCATGCATCCAATATGGCTCTATCAGTAGACAACAAAAGATAAGGTAATAATGTGATGTGAACACAGAAAATAAGGAGGAATAGTAAGATTACCCGGCGAAAAAATATTGACTGAGTTGATTAGAACATATGGCAGAGACATTGTATCCTTTTATTCAAATAAAGTGTTTACTATGACAACCTCCACACAAGCCAATAACTCCAAATAGCTTTAGGGGATATGTTGTGGAGGGAAATAAGTTCTCCCTCTGTGGCTTTATCATGGAGTCAGTACTACTCTTAGCCAGAGGCTGTCCTGGCCTCATAAATACAGAACTTTTGCAGGATAGCATTGTCTCCATACATGAGCTTTAGAAGGTTGTCAAGGACATAATCACTTGACAGAAAAATTCCATACTACAAGTACCAACTTGCCCAAGTACTCCCAAGGCTGCCAGCTATAAAATATATTGATATAAAACTGCCAGTGCTGGCCAAGGCATGCAGGGAATCATTCAGACACGGTGTTGGACAAGGAGCATATAAAGACTGACATTCTAAATCGGACTGGCCCAGTCTGGGAGCACATTTCACAGCTTCCCCACTTTCAGTGGAACAGTCCTAAAAGTGCCAAAAGGGAACCTCAATTGCCTGCAGTCCTGCACATGTGATCCTAGAACTACTGGGTGGGACCTGGGAAAGCCTTGTTGTATTTTTCTGGTGCTTGTTATTAGCATCTTTCCTTTCATCCTCTAACACTTCCCCCCCTCACCATCATCCTCATAAAAGGCAGGAATCTCAGCTTGGGTTTAGGCTGTTCCTACTCCTCCTGTTTTCAGTTCAGTTCAGTTCAGTCATTCAGTTGTGTCCGACTCTTTGCAACTCCATGAACCGCAGCACACCAGGCCTCCAGGTCCATCACCAACTCCCGGAATTTTCCCAAACTCACATCCATCCAACCATCTCATCCTCTGTTGGCCCCTTCTCCTCCAGCCTTCAATCTTCAATCCCAGTATCAGGGTCTTTTCAAATGAGTCAGCTCTTCTCATCAGGTGGCCACAGTATTGCAGTTTCAGCTTCAACATCAGTCCTTCCAATGAACACCCAGGACTGATCTCCTTTAGGATGGACTGGTTGGATCTCCTTGCAGTCCAAGGGACTCTCAAGAGTCTTCTCCAACACCACAGTTCAAAAGCATCAATTCTTTGGTGCTCAGCTTTCTTTATAGCCCAACTCTCACATCCATACATGACTACTGGAAAAATCATAGCTTTGACTGGATGGACCTTTGTTGGCAAAGTAATATCTCTGCTTTTTAATATGCTGTCTAGGTTGGTCATAACTTTCCTTCCGAGGAGTAAGCGTATTTTAATTTCATGGCTGCAGTCACCATCTGCAGTGATTTTGGAGCCCAAGAAAATAAAGTCAGCCACTGTTTCCCCACCTACTTGCCATGAAGTGATGGGACTGGGTGCCATGATCTTAGTTTTCTAAATGTTGAGCTTTAAGCTAACTTTTTCACTCTTCTTTCACTTTCATCAAGGGGCTCTTTAGTTCTGCTTCACTTTCTGCCATAAGGTGGTATCATCTGCATATCTGAGGTTACTGATATTTCTCTTGGCAATATGGATCCCAGCCTGTGCTTCATCCAGCCCAGCATTTCTCATGATGTACTCTGCATATAAGTTAAATAAGCAGGGTGACAATATACAGCCTTGACGTACTCCTTTTCCTATTTGGAACCAGTCTGTTGTTCCATGTCCAGTTCTAACTGTTGCTTCCTGACCTGCATATAGGTTTCTCAAGAGGCAGGTCAGGTGGTCTGGTATTCCCATCTCTTTCAGAATTTCCCACAGTTTATTGTGATCCACACAGTCAGAGGCTTTGGCATAGTCAAAGCCTCCTGCTTTACTGCTTCCTAACTTCCTTTCCCCAACCTAGGGCATCTGGCCTCACTTAAGTGATGGCAAGAATGGTGGCAACCTGGCTCCTTATATACTTCTACCGCGTAACATTATCCTGACTTAGATTTCCTATCTCCTAGTGGGCTGCCATCTGTGGGGTCGCACAGAGTCGGACATGACTGAAGCGACTTAGCAGCATCAGCAGCAGCAGAATACTCTTAAGAGATGAAGACAAAAGCTAAATCTGGAGTTGTTGGCCCTACAAAATCCACTTACACAGTTCTCACTAGCGTCATATTCATAGTGATAGTGTGTGTCCACAGTGACACACTATATATTGCTATAACATCACATTTAAGACATGCATCTTAGGCTAAATTCACTGTACCATATCTTATAATGTGGCATAGGACTCTTTCGAAAAGACCCATTTATTCTTTCCCTTCTTTGCTTAGTTGAGTAGCTATTTCTAGCTTTTTCAGCCATCCTCCTAATCATTGCCTCCCGTGTCAATAAAGAGCAAGAATCTAACATTCACTTGCTGGATTCTTGAATAATTCTCAACCCCTCCTTTGTTACTTTCCAAAATGTTAAACTCATAAAACATAGGTCTTCTGATTCACAGCTGGATGTGCTTAACCCAACCTAGAAGCCTGTGCTTTGTGCTTTTAAATTATTTAGACCTGACAGAGAAGTCTGAATCTGTTTCATCTTCACCTTGTCTTTTTTAATATTTTTTTTTCATCTTACAGTGTTCCCATTAGTCCTCATGGGCATGCTTATGGGCTAATATAGCCCCAGAAATCACCTTCTGGCATTGAAAATTCTGCCTTGGGGCTTCTAAAGCACTGGAAAGTCTGCAGGGACCCCTCTCCTCCAGGCCAGTTGAGTCAACTCCCTGGATCTTTAGAGGAATAAGAAACACACCCTGACAGTAATTCCCTCCATCGGTACGCGGGTGCTACATGCCCGCAATTGAATGTTACATGTGGATTTTAGTTTATATTATTTCAAACATACACATTCACGCTATTGGAATGTCATTTTTTCCACTGTAGGTGCAAAGGTGATATGTGCTAAGTTAAAAGGGACTTGTGCTGAAGCAGTGAAGCACATGAACAAATACTGTTCGGTGTGATGCTGTTGGGCCAGAAGCCTGGCAGTGTGGTGTTGCCATGCTGTCACAGGTGCCAGAAGCCTTGCCCTTTGGTTGGAAAACCTCAGGCCTTGCTGGATGACACAAAAACGTCAAACCAAGTATCTGATTCCTCCTATGCTTTGCGTACCCTCTTAAGATATTCTTCTCTGAGAAAGCAGGCATTTTCTGGTCAAATTAGTTTGCATCTGTATGTGACTTTCAGTTTGGCTGGAGATGAAAAATTTCTGACCTCATAGAAACAAAGAAACCTTCTTCAGGAAGAATACATGTCTGTTGCTTTATCAAAACTCTGAGGAAGAACACAGATCAGGTATAACATGTGACCAGAATCCCTCCTTTTCTCACTGCTAGAACCACGCATGGCCCTCTGGGGCTGGCCTGCCGTGGAGGGCAGCGCTCACACTGAAGGCTATATCAACTGGGATTACTGCCTTTCAGACATCAGAAGACTGGCCCTATTGGCTGTGTGCACCAGTGACTCTGCACAGACCTCTGCTAGAACTTTCTGCAGGATACCAAAACAAAACAAACTGGGAATTACATGTTAAAATGTTTACTAAGTATTTGAGGAGATGCCTTCATATAAAGCTAAGTGGGAAAGAAAGTTTAGAAGACAGTATGTGTCATATTATTCCATTTTTATTTAAAAATACACACTAAATACAAGACTAAAAGTAAATACAACAAAATGTTTATAAGAGCTCTGGCTGGTGATATGAAAATCATCATTAGTTTCTTTATCCTTCCAGTGTTTCTTTATGAACATAAATGCAGATATAATATCAATGTAGTCTTTATTGGAGTATTGTTGTTTAACAGTGTGTTAGTTTCAGGTGTACTGTGAAGTGATTTGGTTACACATATACAGATATCTGTTCTTTTTTAAATTCTTTCAGTTATTACAGAATACTGAGAAGAGTTCCCTTTGCTAAACAGTAGGTCATTGTTAGTTATTGATTTTAAATATAGCAGCCTATACATGGCTGCTATTCCCAAACTCCCAATTCTAAAATCCCAATCTATACCTCCCCCACCCATTCCCTTGGTAACCATAAATTCATTCTCTAAGTCTGTGAGTCTGTTCCTATTTTGCAAATAAATTCATTTGTGTCATTTTTAAGATTTCACATACAAATGATACCATATGATATTTGTCTTTGGCTGACTCACTTAGTTTGATAATCTCTAGGTTCATCCATGTTGCTGCAAATGGCATTATTTTGTTCTTTCTAATGGCTGAGTAATATTCCACTGTATATATGTACCACATTGTCTTTATCCATTCATCTGTTAATGGGCATTTAGGTTGCTTCCATGTCTTGGCTGTTGTAGACAGTGCTTCAGTGAACAGTGGGGTGCCTATATCCTTTTAAACCATGTTTTTCTCTGAGTATATGCCCAGGAGTGGGATTACTGGGTCATATGGTAGCTCAATTTTTAGTTTTTTAAGGAACCTCCATGCTGTTCTCCATAGTGGCTGTACCAACTTACATTCCTACCAATAGCATAGGAGGTTCCCTTCTTTCCAAGCCCTCTTTATCTTTTATTATTTGTTGACTTTTTGATGACGTCTCTGCTTTTTAATATGCTGTCTAGGTTGGTCATAGCTTTTCTTCCAAGGAGCAAATTAAAAGACACTTGCTGCTTGGAAGAAAATCTATGACCAACCTAGATAGCATATTAAAAAGTAGAGACTTTACTTTGCCAACAAAGGTCCATCTGGTCAAAGCTATGTATGGATGTGAGAGTTGGACTATAAAGAAAGCTGAGCACCGAAGAATTGATGCTTTTGAACTGTGGTGTAGGAGAAGACTCTCGAGAGTCCCTTGGACTGCAAGGAGATCCAACTGGTCCATCGTAAAGGAGATCAGTCCTGGGTGTTCATTGGCAGGAGTGATGCTGAAGCTGAAGCTCCAATACTGTGGCCACCTGATGCGAAGAGCTGGCTCATTGGAAAAGATCCTGATGCTGGAAAATATTGAAGGCAGGAGGAGAAGGGGCCAACAGAGGATGAGATGGTTGCATGGCATCACCAACGCAATGGACATGAGTTTGAGTAAGCTCCAGGAGTTGATGATGGACAGGGAAGCCTGATGTGCTGCAGTGTATGGGGTCGCAAAGAGTCAGACATGACTGAGTGACTGAACTGACTCATTCTGACTGGTGTAACATGATACCTCATTGTAGTTTTGATTTGCATTTCTGTAGTAATTAGTGACATTGAGTATCTTTTCATGTGCCTCTTGAACATCTGTATGTCTTCTTTGGAGACATGTCTATTTAGGTCCTGTACCCATTTTTTGATTGAGTTGTTTATTTTTTTTATTTTGAGCCACATGAGCTATTTGTAAATTTTGGAGACTAATCCCTTCTTGGTTGTATCATTTGTACATATTTTCTCTCATTCTGTGGATTATCTTTTTGTATTGTTTATGGGATCCTTTGCTGTGCAAATGTGATATATATTCTTCTTTTAAATATTTTTTGATATATATTCTTATTAATCCTCTTTTTTACACAAAGGATAGCTTACATTTTTACTGGATTATTCTGTGTGAATACAAACAAGTTCTAAACCTCAAGGGCTTTCAAAGCACACTTTCCTTTCTCACTCACTTGATATATGGGGAGCTCTGCTCCAATTAGCTCTGCTGCTCGTTGTAAGTAGGCTTACTAAGTTCTTTTTCTGGGTCCAGACCAAAGGAGCAGCTGCTGTCTGAGACATGCTCTTCCTATGGTTTGGGGAGAAACAAACGAACTGGAAGAAATTCATGATGCCTTAGGGAACTCAGACATGACATGCATCACATTACTCCACTGGCTGCAGCCTGTCACATGGCCAAGCCCAACATCAGGGATGTATTATCTTACTGGAGAGCAATGCTTTGCACAGTGTTTTTCTTAATAGTATGGCCTCAGGATGTACTCACGTGAATATAGAAAGGGCTTCTTCACTTTGTAAATACCTACATGGTACTTCATCATGTAGATATGCTGCTCTAGCTTACTTAACCACTCCTCTATTGATGGAAATTTGGGCTGTTTCCAGTCTTTTATAATGGCAAACAATGTTGAAATGAATAATCTTATCCATATGTCATTTCATATGTGCTCAGGTGTATAGTAGGATAAAGGCCAAGCTACCCTAAGAAAAGAATACTGATATACAGTGGCTTAAGGTTGTTTCCCTGAGGTAACAGTCCTAATGTGCAGGGTATGGGGAGTCCAATGTGATGGTGTGTGTTTCTTGGGATCATTCAAGGGTATCTAAGTTCATTTGGGTGGCTGTGGCAAACTGCCATGTAGACAGGGTAACTTGAACAATCAAAGATTTCTTTCTCACTGGAAGCTCTGAAGTTCCAGATCAGGCATAGGCAGATTCAGTGTCTGGTGAAAGCCTGCTTCCTGGTTCATAGACATCTGTTACCTCGTGTATTCTCACATGGCAGAGAGGGCAATGGTGCTCTCCAGTGCATCTTTTATAAAGGCACTAACACCATTCATGAAGGCTCCACCCTTATAACCTGATCACCTCCCAAAGGTCCTACCTCATAATACCATCACATTGGCAGTTAGGATTTCAACATATGGATTCTGAGGGGACATAAACAGCACATAGCGAGGAGCTAGGTTCCTTCCATCTCATTCCTCTGACTTTTCTCAAAGTCTTAGTCTGCATCATTGAAATGATCATGGACACATCCATCTTTCAGGTCACAGGAAGGAAAAGTGAGGTCATTGAGAAGTACATGCCCAACCTGTGAGGACCCAGTCCAAGAAGTGGTGAATGTTGTCCCATCATGCTCCACTGACCAAGACTTAAAGACACAGCTACTGCTAGCTGCAAAGGAGGATGGGAAATGCAGCATGAAACTGGGCAGCCATATGCCAGATACATTCTTTCCTCAGGAGAAAGTGAGAATAGGCATATCCGTAAGCAAAACTCCTAGGAACAGAACGAGTGCCTCAAAGGATAGATATGTTTGTAATTTTGGAATATAGTACTGAAGTGTACTCCATAGGAGTTGAACCATCTAGTGTTCCCACCCGCATTGTAGGACAGTCTGTTTCTCATCTTCCCTCTATGGCACAAAAGTGTGTTGTCAAACTTGTGTTTGTATTTTTTCTTTTTTACCAATTTACACATAAAACTATCTTAGTGTTGTTTTGATTGAATCTCTTATTTTGAATGAAATTAAGAATGATTTCATACATTTTGTATTTCCTTTTCTAAGAATTATCTCTTCTGATCTCTTGCCTATTTTTCTACTGGATTGTTAGTCATTTGCCTGTGATACGATTTGCAAGTATTACTTTACCCCAGCTTGTCACTTGTCTTTTGACTTTGCATAGGATTGCATTTGTTACCATGTTTAGAAAATCTTTTCCCTTCTCTGACTCTAGTGTCTAAAGACATTTTTGATTGTCACAAATGGGAAGACAGGGTTGACAGGTATCTGGAGGGTAGAGGCCAAAGATGCTGTTATAGATCCTACAATGCCCAAGAAATAATCCTACAATAAGAAATTATCCAGCCTGGAATATTATTAGTGCTGAGTGGAGAAACCCTGTTTAAAGGAATCAGCTCATGGTTTTTGGTAATAACTTAGAACATGTCATATTTTACATTTAAATCTTCAATCCATTTAGAATTTATCCTGCTTAGCTGTATAAAGTAAGTCTACCAGTTTATCTTTTCTAGATGAGTTCCCTTCAATTATTACTCCATGTTATCTATTGTTATGTAACAAAATACCCAGATCTTACCATACTAAACACTAACATTTATTGTGATATATAGATTAGCAGTGTGAGAGTGACTTTTCTGGGTGACTCTGGCTTAGGATTGATCATAAAGTTGTAGTTCAGCTGTTGGCTAGGAATACAGTCTTTTAGAGGGTCAAAGATTTGTTTCCTAGATCATTCTCTTGGTTGTCAGCAGGCTTTGGCTTCTACTCTCTGTGGGCTAGCAGCCCCAGTTCCTCACCACATGGTCCTCTTCATAGGGTACATAATGGTCCTCATGATACAGCATCTGGCTTCCCCAGAGAGTGATCCAAACCAGAAAGAGAACACCTAAGACAAATGCTGGAGGTTGTATGTTTGTTTGTTTTAATAGCACAGTCTTAGAAGTGACATGTGATCCTTTCTGCAATATTCTATTTATTAAAAGTGACTAAGTCAAATCCTAACTCAAGGACAGCAGTTAAGCTCCATCTCTTGAAACGAGAAGTATCAAAGAATTTGTGGATCTATTTCAAAAAACTACCATACTCTGCTTGTCAGTATGCTTCCTATATTACATACTTAATTCCCAAGGGGACTGTGCTAATTTCTATAGTTAATGTGCATTGCTTCTGACAAAGTTTTACTAGGTAATTTTAAAAATCATGCCTCTGTCCATATTTCGTGCTAAGGGATTTGTTCATATTCGCAAACTATTTTGTGCACTTCTACTAGTCTGGTGGATCAAATGATATTATGGATGTGAAAGTACTTTGCAAACTCTAAAAGAAACACGTTACCATAAAATTTTATTATTATTATTTTTGTGTGAAGATAGAGCCAAAAAATTCCATATTAGATTTCCTATTTGATTTGCTGAAATTGGTTCTTGGATCCAAGTTGGAATGTAAGTTGTGGGCCAGTTGTGGAATTTTCCATCATAACATTTCCTCTGGATTCAAACTGAACTGAAACTCAACCCAGGAAACAAACATAAAATATGTCAACTAGTTGATATTCACTGAGTCTTATCTGCCTCTTCTAGGGGTGTCAGTTTATCTTTAATGTTGTTTTTTGGGCAATCACAGTTTTTACAGGTGTGTATAAATGTGTGTGGCTGTATTTGGTTATGAAAACAGGAATGTATGACTCTCACATGATAGAACACCAACAGGATTTGTTAAAGATCTGTTGCGTAATATGAGACGCTCTAGTGAGCATGTCATCCAAACTTCTCTAAAATTCTGCCTATAGAATCTCTCCTTGGTTCTGTTGAACTGTTTTTGTTGTTGTTGTTTGTTTTTTAATTGCATTTATATTTTTAGATACAAGTAATCCAAGGACATGTAATACTTCAATCCTACTGATAATTGAAGCCTAGTTGAGGAGGAAAGGATAAAAGAAAGAGTAGTACCTTAGAGATGGGCAAGGAACCAGGAAAGGAGGAAACAAAAATTGAGATGAAAAAGTTTTCTCTCATAGGCATTCATTGCAATTATTAACATATTTGGATTTTAAAAATATGAAATCTCCAGTTGGCAGTCCATGTGCTGGATTCAACACACAGACATGCTTTGTCTGACCCAAAATCTGTTGAAAAATGTGGAGATTTCCTTAAAAATTGCTGACTTCCCTTAAAAGAACTTGAGTATCTCACCATTCTGGGTCGACATGGTAGCATCAACAGGAACTGAGTAGGGCCTGTCACTTTAGCTGGGGTGAGACCATCCAGCTTGCTGCTGTCTCCACCAGTCCTTTATTCCTCCCCATTGCTGAGGTCACATAGGACTTACGTTTGTCCTTTTCCTTGCACTGCTATTCATGTAGTGGGAAAACATTCCTGTGTGTACTTAAGAGCCTAATAAAAGTGAGACAGAAAAGACAGATTAAAAGGACCACGTACTTTAAGAAAATGACTAGCAGCTTCAGGGTGGGCGTCTACCCTGTGGGCATTTGAATGGGCACCCCCAGAATTCAACAGTGCTCCATAATTATGTAGCATAATTTCAGTCCTCTGACAGTCTGTGTGCCTGTGTGTTCCTAACATCACAGGCTGCTCAAAATTATAGCAGGCTCTTCAGCATCTGATAGCTTGCAAGGTCTTTCTTTAGAATACTTTTAGTGCCACACCTTGCTGCTAGGAGGCAGGCGTGTGCACGGATTGTGTTTAAATTGCAGTGACAGTTTGTACCAAATGAACCACATTCCCCATCACATTCTTCCTCTGTCCATTGGTGCTGACCTATCAAAGGAGACTGCCTTTGGATTGCAGATTGAGGTTTTTCCATGTGCTGTTCTTAGAGGCAGGTAGGTACAGGAGCCTCATGCATTTCAGGTGCCATCATTGGAGCCTATATAGCCACTCTTTTCAGGCTTCCTGGCCCTGTTGTTTTTATTAAGGATGCTTTGGTCGACAGGAGTCAGGGACTGTTTTGTAGGAAATTCTTCAGCAGGGTGCACCCAGAAGGGTACTTACAGCATCACCCCCTGCCCCTTTCAGATGACGCAGTTGCCCTTGCTCAACTCCTGCTCAGCTACCAGAGGGGGATGAGGGACACAGCCTTGCTCACATTAATGAGTGACTGATTATTCCCCGAGGAACAGTGACAGTGTCCCAGGTATCTCATATATGAAGAAGGATGCTCACTCCATCCGTCTCTGCCTCCCTGCCCAGTCTAATTTGACCCGCTGTTCCTGGGTTTGGGCAAGCCAAAATCTGCATGTAGGTTTAGTTTCTCAACAAAAGCACATTCTATTATTCATGTGGCCACAGGTGGCTTTTCTATCCTGAGTAGAAGATAGAGATCAGGACAATGACATTCTCCCCCACCCCACCCCCCAAAAAAATCTTCAATGAGCACAATTTAAATATTCCTAAAGATTATTTGAACAACACACGACAGAGATGCTGAAGGCAGGTTCACGGTGGACGCACAAATGTGTTTTGTTTTTCTGTTTTCTTTGTTTTAATCCTCTGTGTCTCAATAACATCAGCTTAACAAAATAGGAATTTATTTTTCTCCCTTAGCAAGAAGTCAGATGTCATCAATAGCTAGTGCCCTGTCTTTCTGCTCCCCCAGCACTGGCAGGTTGCTTTCATTCTCATGGTCACAGGAAGGTGACTACATCTTCAGCCTTGTCTGTGCATTCCAGTGAAGAAGAAAAGAGAGGTACCTGTATTGGTAAAGCAAAAACTCTCCCAGAAATCCCGAACAGAAGTTTTCTTATATGTCACTGGCCAGATATATGTCAATGTAGCCATCTCTAGGGAGAGGAAGCCTTCTAGAGTGTTTTAACTGAGTGTATTTTTGTCCTCCTCTCTCCTACAATCTGCCTGTGTTATATGAATAAAGAAGGGATAGGAAGACAGGTAACTAGCAGTGTCTGTCCATTCTTATTAATTCCAGAAAAACATATAAGCATATTTTGGCAATTATTTTTCCCTATTTCCTTTCACTCCTAATTTCCTACTACCTAATGCCTCCTTTGAAATAGGAGAGTCACTGCTCTGTGGAGGTATTTGAAAAGAGGATTTGGGGTGTTTACAAAAATGTGGTCAGTTTAATAGCTAAATATGAGACACTTAGGGGATCTGGCCATTCTCTGAACCTTGTGTCTGTACAGATGGAAGTGGAATGAAGCTGCGTTGTTCTCTACCAGGCACCCTTCCCAGCCTGAGAGCAATTTTGATATTCTCTGTGCTAACTGCCCATTTCTGATTCTCCCAGACATTTCCCTCACCTTCTCTGCAGATCAGTCAAAGGCTGAGTTTTTTTTTAATTTTTTTTTATCATTATTAGTATTGGCTTTGGGAGGATAGCCTGCTGCAGTGTGCAAACACAAGCAAAGCAAATACATGACAACATGAATAAATTCATTTAAAGTAAACTACATTCTCATAATTACTTTCTTGGCTATTCAGCATAGTTTTTTCTCCTCAGGCAGCATGGATAATCATGACTATCATTACTGCTCATATCATTAACATTAATAATAATAGCATTTGTTGAAGACCTTAGATATGTCATAGCTCTGTAAAGAACATAGCTGGGACCCAGATGATGGGCTTCTACTCTATAATAAATACGCACAGGGGGCTTCAAAATCCTAGGAGGAAATAATAAATTCTTTGTAGAAATTTTATGTACAGGTTGCATGAAAGTGAACGTGAAAGTCGCTCAGTCATGTCTGACTCTTTGCGACCCCATGAACTATACAGTCCAAGGAATTCTCTACACCAGAATACTGGAGTAGGTAGCCTTTCCCTTCCCCAGAGGATCTTTCCATCCCAAGGATCAAACCCAGGTCTCCCACATTACAGGTGGATTCTTTACCAGCTGAGCCACAACCAGTGAAATTAGACTCTTCTAGAATTACATTTAGGAGAAGGCAATGGCACCCCACTCTAGTACTCTTGCCTGGAAAATCCCATGGACGGAGGGGCCTGGTGGGCTACAGTACATGGGGTCACGAAAAATCAGACACAACTGATGCAACTTAGCAGCAGCAGAATTACATTTGGACTCTTGGATATTTTCCTAAAAGTTAGGTGTGTTCAGTTAAAGCCAGATATTTAGTCAAACCTTTTGGATGTCAGCCCATAACTGAATATTAAGCCATCAGTACCACCAGATTGCTGGATATTTTGGTAAAGCCAAAAAGTGATGAAGAGATAAAATATTGGCAGGTGGATGCTTGAGATGGTGAAGAAAGGAGCCATTGGCAAAGGTGCCATTATCTGGATTCCAGTCAAACTCATGTATAGAAATCTCCCCATGTATTGCTAAGGTTTGAAAGTTGGAGTTCATTATTTTTGTGGGGGTACCTTCACTCACAGTGGGAAATTTTGGAGCTCCTTTATACCAGAGGTTGATATCCATCTTTGAATTTTAACACCCAGCCCAAAGTAGAAAGTGTATACTAAATGTTAGTTGAATAAATGGATGAGTGAAAAGGTAAGTAAACTTGAATTACATTAGCCTTAACTAATTGCTTGATTAACACAACCAAAATCTGAATGGGATGCTAGGGGAAATGAATATGTAGGGTTAGATGTTTTCTCAAAGAATAAAGAGGATTATTATAGGAGATGACATCCCTGGTAGCTCAGACAATAAAGAATCTGCCTGCAGTGTGGGAGACCAGGGTTTGATCCCTGGGATAGGAAAATCCCCTGGAGAAGGGAATGGCAACCCACTCCAGTATTCTTGCCTGGAGAATTCCATGACAGAGGAGCCTGGCAGGCTACACTGCATGGGGTCTCAAAGACTCAGACATGACTGAGTGACTAACACTTTCACTTTCATAGGAGATGAAGGAGAAGCACTACAAGTCATACTCCATGACTCTGGGCAAGTTACTTAACATTTTTAAACCTCAGACAGTGCATACCTCATGGAACTACTATGAAGGTAAAGTAATATGTTTAAAGCATTGAGCACAGTACTTGGTGTTTTGTAACTTGTTGCTCAACCTCAGATATTACAAGGTTGTTTTCATTCTCCTGGGTACTCAAAGAAATTATAGACCAAGGATCAACTTGAGGAGTGTAGTGATATCAGTAAGTCTTGTGATTTGTAGGGACTGCTCTTTCTCAATTATGATCCCATCATCTGGTTATGAACTTTGCTCAAAGGAGCAGTGCAGGGAGGAGCACTTCAACCCTGAGGTCAGGCCGACCTTCGTAGCCCCAGCTACAACTCTCATGAGATGGAGGTACTTAATGACAATGACACTGGGGAGTTTGGAGAGGAGAATTGCCCTGGGCAAAAAAAAAAAATAAGAAGATCAGTGGGGAGGAGATGGGAGGTGTGAGGAAATTCTCTCTGAAGTTGAGATTTGGGTTCATTCCAGGGAGAAATGGGAACCTTTTCCTGTCAAGACAGAAGTGTGGCTTCCTGGGTGAAAAGGAAAGAGTTCCACTCCATGATTCTGGGGGGACATATTCGAAAACAAAGTCAATGTGATTCAAATCACAGGGCACCTCTGAGTGAATGAAGTGGAATACTCATGGAATTTGAGTTGGCAAGAAAGAGCATTCTTCCCAATATCCTAGCAAAGACAGGGATCATTATCAAGACTTTCTAAGGCTCTCTTCAAACCTGCCATTAGCTCCCTGACTATCTGGTCTACGCCTCTAACATCTCAACCCTCAGCTGCTCAGTTCAGTACTCCACTGACTCTGGAATGCATGCTTTTCATTCCTTTCATATCAGGATTCTGGGCTTTGCTTCCAATTCATCCTTCCCACAGCAGCCAGAGTACTTTCTAAAACAAAGCCTGAAGGTGTTATTTCCTTGTTAAAATGCCAATCCTTGGCTTTCCAAAGCTTTCAGGAAACAGTGTTCACTGGCTGCTAACATCACATCCCAGCAACATGGAAATGTGTATATATTCCTTTTCTCTCCACCTTTCTGCACCACATAAACAGTCTTTCCTCTGTTCTTCTCCTACCTGGTGTATTTCACTCATCTTTCAGTAATTGCTCCAGCAGTCTTTTGGACCTTTTCCCCATCATCCATAAACTAGGTTAGATGCTCCTCCTCTGCCTACTTAATCCCCAATGCCCTTGCTTACCACCAGTCTTCCCAGGTCTCATTATCTTTTTATGTGTCCTTATCACTCATGGGTTTGTGTGTGCCTCGAGGGTCTTATTTATTTTATGTAGACAGTATCAGGTACTTGGTAAGTGGTAGGAAGGTTTTCCTAGAATAAAAAGACAAATGAATGAACGCCTCATGACTTGAGCCAGAATACATGCTGAAAAATCAGCCTCCGTTTAAGATAGTGTTCTATGAAATTCAAGAATTTTTTTTCCTTGGGTCTGACCTTCACAGGTTCTTGTTTTTTGGGTCTGACCTTCACAGGTTCATTTATTGGTCTCCCCATGTGTTTCTTTTTCTAATTATTTATGGCAGCAAGCCTTTTCAGTCATTCTAGATTTGATTTCCTTAATTTATCCTTACTCCCATGCTTAGGATATTTATTGTGTAGCCAAAAGGGCAAAGGGAAATTTTTATGCAGGTCATGCCTTCACCTGAATAAGAATTCTTCATGGCAATGAAGTCAGCCTCCTTCTAAAGAGATTAAAAGCCTTATATCTAGAGAGTCATTTAATAAGATGTGAACATTCATATGTTGTCTTGCTGACTTTTAAAGGTAATTAAAGTTGTAAGTCAGCTAACAGTGAAGGTTCTTCGTTGATAAGGAATGGTTGTTGTTCAGAAACACTCTGGAAGGTGACTAGTTAGAGAAGAAACTGTCCCAAAATCTCCCAAGCAAGTATCTGTGACATAACCAGGCAGCAAGCTCATAAATCAAATTTATCTCACACAGTCATCATGCTCAGTGAAGTTTTGAAGGTTAAACATTTCAGTTCTTAATTTGTTTTATTATTTTAAGTCAGATTATGTATAGATTTTTGTTAAAGGATTAGATACATTGCTAAATCAATAACATTTTCACCTATGAGATAAAAATTTTAAATATTCAGTTTTAAAAATACTTAGGGAGGATATATATTTTTATCCTAGTTATTGGTAAAGGAACAAGCAAAACTATAGGATTTCATGATTGCTTGGTCTTAAGACATAGCTATTAAAGACTGTTTCTTTGCCACTGTCTTTAGAATAGTGTATTTATACTCCTGTCCCCATTCACAGCTCAAGTGTTGTCATAATAATTGATAAAGTATTTCTAAATTATAATACATCTTTTAAAAAAAAAGTAATGTTGATTTCCTCCCTCCGTTCCCTCTCCTGTCCATTCCCCTCATAGTTTTCCATTCTTTAAGTCTCTCTCTAGAAGTGTACCCTGAAATGGAGAAGTGAAACAAATATTCTGTAATAATTGAGCAATTTTTTCTTCTATTGTGCCAATTTATTTTTAACTAGAATTTTCCTTGTATTTTCCCTCAACTGTGTACTTCCCACTGTTAACATTAGCAAAAGCTGAGAATATTGAAAGAAGCTTAACACATCTGGTTGCCACTTTCTGGGAATGTAAAAGTCTACCATGCCTTTTCAAATATTCTGCTTTGGGTATTATTCATTTACTTTTTAATTATTAGCATTTATATCTTTTCCCCTTATCCTTACATGTTACTTAAACGTTCAAAGGAAATATTCCCTCACTGCCAATCTGAAGAGCTTCTTTTTGAAGACATGAGCGGCGTGGGGAGCCCCAGCATCTGCTGAATTGAGCCAGTCTAAACAGTTGGCAGTTGGCTGCTGTCGGAAGTAATTTTAAATTATACTGTATTTGCTTTTCAAAAACAAGTGAAACATGTATTAGTAGCTTTTCCCCAAACAATGCTCATAGGAGTCTCTTAATTTATAACTGTGCCAATTTTTTTCATTTATCTATATAAGTATCTGCTTACAGTAAACCTTGAGATTTGTGTGATGCAGTATAATTGGAGAATGAGAGATACTTCACAAAGTGGAAGCATGTGACTAGGTGCTGAATGCTTTGGAGAATTTCATGCATCCATCACCTCAGATCAGGCTGAATCCCAGGCAACTTCTGTCTTCAAAACTGAAATCTTTACATTTAACCAGCAGCCAACAAGAAAGTTTTTGTGGCTTTTTTATTAATTTAAAATTTTTAAATTATCATAGTTCCCCAGTTATTTTTTTCTTCTTTTTAAAATTACATATCAGAACAAAAGAGATACCTACTTTTACAGACATGCATATACTTTAAAGTAGCAGAGAATGGGATGAAATACCATCTCAATCTTTGTTGCTGCAGTCTCTTTTCCTTTTAGTAATTTTGCTTTAGGCTCAGAACTTAGCTTTCTGATAATCATGTTGGTACCCAATTTTATTTTAATGTATAAATTAACATTTCTCATTTACCTGGTTGAAGAATAATATTAAGCACTGGAAGGTTTTAGAAGAAATGGATAGAAGTACAAGTGGGTCTTTCCAAGTTAATTTTGGTTTACATTAGGCTCATAGTCTCAGGAAATTGATCATGGATGTCCATTTCAATCAGAGTTTGGTTTGTTTTAGATTGACCAGAAGTTGCTACCTTCTAGTAACTAACTAGCAGGTCATCCTGAAAAAGTAGATCACCCCAGTGATTTTTCTGAGAGATAATTCAAATGTCCAAATGCCAGTTTTTTTTA
Organism: Bubalus bubalis; assembly: GCF_019923935.1. Lineage (NCBI taxonomy): Eukaryota > Metazoa > Chordata > Mammalia > Artiodactyla > Bovidae > Bubalus > Bubalus bubalis. The sequence goes on along the minus strand of NC_059164.1, from coordinate 53,321,604 downwards.
TTTTCACCTAAAAGAATCAGGATTAAATCCAGGTTTTTACTATTGTGAAGGATACCAAGTCTGTTGTTCTAAGGTAAAATGTCTTTATTTTAAAAATAGGTATCAGTAAAAATGGGCCTATCAGTTTTGATAAGTATGGGGTAATTCCTTTCCTGGTGATATGTGACAATCACGAACATTTCTCCTGATATCTTTATGTGTTGATGAATTAGCCAATTTGCACTGGTAAGCCATGTCTGATCCAGTTATTTCAGTCACCTTAATAATCAATGCAGATCACTGCATCATCGATTCAGCAGTAGAGATGGGAATTAATCATAAAGACAGTTCCTGGGCTGTGGTCAGATGTTCTGCCCACAAATAGATGTGGTCTTATGACAAGGATTCTTTTCATGGGACTGTTTCCCAAGTTCCTCCTTTCTGGTCTTCCTTTTGTTGGTGTAGCTACGCTCCAGTTCAAGTCTTAAAACATCAAAAGCAACATTGTGTTGATGACATCACACTTAGATGACAACTGATTTGAGCTTTACGATAGAAAACCTGGTTTTTTAAAAAGCCATCCAAAATAATAGGTTTGAAAAAATTAAATCTTTGCAATGACTTGACAGGCTTTTTTTTCCTTTCCTGATCTGTTAAAATAGTTGATAGTAAATACTTGCTAAGCATGCAGACACACTTGTACAAACACGTGTTGAACTGTTTGATAACTTCCATTTTTTTTTGACAGACAATATATTTTAAATACAGAATTGGTAATTGTCTAAAGATATTTTTTTCTCAAGTTTGTGGTCTTCCTGGTGCTAATACTTTTTGCATGGCTCTTCCTGCAGTGTCTGCAAGGAGAATTGTTGCCTGAATCTTTGCATGGCCACATGTACTGTCAGATGACCGTTAGGCCCGCTGGCATAATAGTCCTTAAAGCAACTGAATTCTTCTCCCTGTAAAATTTGAGCCTGGACAAAGGGTTTGAAATCTGAAGACATCTATAGCTACTATGATACCTATGACTTAAAAATATTCTTTCCTCAGTGAACTTGAAGTAAGTGACTAAGTGAAACTGAGAGTCTATTTGAAAAGTTTCCTATTGTGAGTAAAATATGTGAAAGAAAGGACTTTATGGAAAAATATGATACCACAGGATGTTTTTCAAAGTTTTAGTTCCACTGAACACCACATGAGAAGCCGAAATTCCCCTGGAGAAGGCTGAAACCCACTCTGACATCTGCCTAGCCTGAAGCAGTGTTTTACAGAGGTTTCTTCACCTACCCTGAGTTTAACTATGGGGCGTGCATTGACTTTTTGGTGGGGTGTTCAGTAAATTTATCCTGTGTAGAATAAATAGTTTGCCATATTCTAGAAAAGACCTTTTGAATTTAGCAAAGCTTCATGGAATGTGCTGTTCATACTAGTCACAGCAGGACAAGATTCCGGCTGGGGGCTTTGCACCTGGAAGGCTCTCAGCTGTCTTGCCTGATCATGCTTTGTGTACCTTCTTCTTCGGGTCTGTATATTAAAGGGCCTGACTTTTCTTTAGGCCTGAAGAGATAGTAGTTTATGATCACAGTTAAGTTTAAAATGTACCTTGTGTTTATTCTGTGCATAGCACTAAGATTAGGTGTGATCATTTTTTCTTTCTTTCACATGTTCATAGAAGTAACAGAAGCAGTCTGAAGAGCACAAACACAGTTAATGGTCACAAGCCTTGGACCTGAGACAGTTGGACGCTTAAGGGCAAAAATCTGAAGATTATTAAAGTTGAGAGCTGCAACCTCCGGAAGGCACCCTTACCTAGCCCTTATTACCGGCTCCTTATTCCCTCGTCACAGTGCTGCCCCGTCGTTTGTTTCCCTTCTGATACAACCAGCCACCAACACGGTGAATTACAAACCCAGGAAGTAAGATAACTAGTCAAGCCAAGTGGGCTGTTTTAAATGCAACTAGAGGAATTTTTTTTGTTTTTGTTTTTGTTTTTCAAAAAAAAGGTTTGATTTTTTTTTTTTTTTTTTAAATCTACAAGCCAAATTTTCAGTTGTTTCTTTGAAATGAACATTTCAGTTGGTTGAGTGAACTAGATCATTTTTATACATGGCTGTTGTTCTGAGTTGGATGGAGTCACATTTGATTGGCTGCACTGGGTCTTCCTTGCTGCCTGAGGGCTTTCTCTGGTTGTGGAGAGTGGGGGCTGTTCTCTAGTTGTGGTGTGTTGGCTTCTCATTGCTTTAGCTTCTCTTGTTGAGGAGTACAGGCTCAGGTCAATAACTATGGTTCATGGGCTTAGTTGCCCAATAAGTGTGGTTCATGGAATCTTCCTGGAGCAGGGATTGAACTATGTCCTCTGCATTGGCAGGCAAATTCTTATGCACTAGACGACCACCAGAGGAGCCAGGAGTGACATCTTTTAAAATTCAAAATCTTCCATGAGAGCTAAACAACCAGGCAGACATCTCTTCTTACCTTGGCTGCTTTGCTTGCTCTCCTCACCACCAAGACTACGTGATTTTCCCACTTTGGCAATTTATCCATGTTTTTCTCCTCCTCCTCCTCATCTTTCCTGATTAGTAAAGCTTCTGTGGATCAAGTTTCACTACATCTAAATAACTTTATTTCTTTGTGTGTTTTGCAATTTTCCATTGTGAGCCAAGTCCAGCAGAATCTTATTTGTGGGGATCTTTGAGGACCTGGGTTAAAGGTAAGTCGGTCTTTCACAAGAGGATTTCCATTGCTTTGGCTGAGTGTCCTGAACCGCTAATCTACCTGGGAACAATTTATATTACTTCTTGGTGTGGGATTCTCCAGATTTGAAAGGAAGTATAAATTTGATCTCCAAATTCAAATAAAGAAAATCTAAATTCACAGATTCTCAGAAGACTTTACCCAGAACTCAGGCCTCATCTCCATTTGCCAGTGGAAGAATTTTTTTCTTAGTCCCCATTTTATTGACTTTCTAGCCCTTTGAAGGGCCCAACTTTACATGGGGAGTCTCATTTCTAACTACTCACTCTGTGTGAAGACCTAAGGCATTGTTCCTATCCTTATGAAGCTCTTGGTTATCATAAATGGCAAGTTCTCAAAATTGGAGTCAGCTTCCATTTGTCACTCTGGTTAAAAATTCTCCTTCATCTTGGGATCCTGAGAGTTACCTTTAATTTATTGCAAGCCCAGCTCTGAATTAAAAAAAAAAAAAAAAAAAGTATTTTGTACACCATTTCTAGGTTTTCTCTGTTAGTAAGATTTTTAGGCTATGCAGTCAGTCATATTGCCAGAAAATAGAGGTTCACAGATGCTTAGAATATTTTCAGACTAAAACTACTCAAGTTGTTCTCCCAGCTTTAAAAAGCCTCAGGATACAAAATCTGTGTGAAAAGAATCTATAGAACACTATAGCATTTGTAGTTGAGGTTGTTATAAATTATCTTATGCAGCTGGCTATTAGGTGGTATGTATTAGTTGAGTCTGTTTGCTTATTCTCTTGAAATTCGTGGACTGTTTCTTGTTTTGCTTCTCTATGTCCCATGGTGCCTAGGACAGTGTCAAGTATGTGTTAGCTGTTTAATAAACATTGATTGCTTGATTGAAACAATCATCACCTTCTTTCTTGTGAGTTGAGAAAACCATTGTTGCCATCACTTTTTCTATCCCTTCTTTTTATTTAAACATTTGGATTTTTTCCCTTCCAGTGGAAGGTACTGAATACTTATGATTCAATAATCCCTCATCCTACTGAGGGCAGTTTTTTGCAAGCAATTAGTATGGAAACTGAAGACCTGATCTAATCTTTTTACCTCTCTCTCATTATTGACTGATGTAACCCTGGACATTTCAGTGTTCTAAATTTTGGTTATGTTTAGTCCAGTTCAGTTATTTTAATAGCTGTGATTAGATTTTTCAAAAAGGGTTTTTGAAGAGAAAGGTAAAGATGATCACTTGTGAAGAATAGACAAATGCTTTTTGAAGATAACCAGTGCAAAGGCCTAGTTTTATGTGCCAGTTAACCTACAAGAGCTTAGAAATTCTGAAACACATGTGATGCACACCATCAAATAGGGGATTTCTGAAATTATAGTTGTATGCTAATTAGTCATTTTAAGCTGTGGTTTTTTGAAGCAGTAAATGATCCTAAGCCCTGTGTCTCAGTGAGGGGGAAAAAAAACTTCGAAGTCGGGGACTGTTAGTCACCAATATAGGAACTGCCACTTTTCTAAACCTGAATAGAAATGAATTCAATAAAAAGAGACATAATGACAGATTTATAAAAGTAACGTTCCTTCACATAATGGGTTTCCTATTCTAATGTTTCTTTACTATAATCCTTTAAAATTATGCAAAAAATTATTATTAAGTGTTAGTAAAGAATTCATTAAAAGATTAATAGTTCTGGTTTACCAATTCATTTACTAGGTCACTTAATTATTTAGTTCATTAATTCTGTAAATGTCAGACTTACCATGAACTCTAGTGATTTGCATAAGTAAGGTTATAGTTCTAGTGGTAATCACAGTCTAACAACTTCAAATAAGAATTTGGTATCATTTATACATTTCAAATAATTTTTTTTTCTTCCACACCAACAAGGGAAATCCAATAGCCGAAAAATCGTAACAATGTAATCTAGTTTTTCAACCTCCAACTTTGTCCATTAAAAGAACCATGATGGGTGGCTGTAATGAAAAAAAGAATCTCCAAAACACAGGGCAGAAATAGCTTCTAGATTAAGCAATAGGAAGGCCTATACTTCTGAGATACATGCATTACTATTAAAAATATTTCTCTCAATGAAGAGCTCTGAAGTATTCTAGGGACCCATATTTTATTTATTAAAAACGGCTACTCACTGGGAAAGCTTCAGGAGAAGCAACATCTCATCAGAAGGGTCCTAGAGCAGAGCTGGCAGTTCATATCTTATGAATATCATTTACACCATGCTAATGCATTCACACCACTCACAGGCACTGTTTACATTTAATACAAGAGAATCTATACAATATAAATTGGCACATTATTAGATTTAACAATGGAATTGGTATACATAGCCATCAGCTGTTGTTTAAACTTCCCCAGAAGTCACTTGGACAATTCCTAGAATAAGATTTTCTTTCTATTTTTTTTTCTTTATGCAGTTTAACATTATCTTAGCAAGTTTGAATATAGTCCCCTGTTTAATAGAGAAAATGAAATATTTGGAACCTCTGGGCTCTTTCACCTTTTTTGGGGTGAAATTCTTTTCCTAAGGCCCTCTAGGAGAAGTACAATCGTTTATTTTAGGCATGTTCCTCAGAGATAGCCCATTGGTTTTTCCCGTGACAGCACTCTATGTACTCAGTTTCAGATTTGTTAACAGTTACTAAGAGGGTGTTGATAAAACAGAGAAAGCAATGAAGAGTTAAACATGAAGAAGTAAAGAAAAATCAGGTTCTATTAGGATAGTATTTTATATCACAGGCTAAGGAAAAAATGATCACAGTCATTCACAGATGAGGTTATAAACTGCCATTTCTACAAATGCATGAGACTGTGTATTCTTAGCTAAGCATATATGTTTGTGAAGGTAATAAAATCACAAGAAATGGAAACCTGCTTTCAGAGTTGTACTTTTTTTAAAAAAAGAAGCAGTAACCCAGTAACATACATATATGTGTGGTCATTTGCTGACAAAAGTATCTGCATTTGATTTTATTGAAGGAGCAACTGAAATTAAAGTTTCTGAGGAAAAGTTGGTGAGGGAAGCTCCTCATTTGGGCCACTCAATTTGCCAAAGATCTGGGAATTAATTTGCAGAATCAAAGCTCAAGCTGATGTTATCAGTTAGGAAGTTATCATCTATAAGAAGCAGAACCACAAATCAAATGATCTTAAATAACAGAAATGTATTATTTCGCCGGTTAAGTCAGGAGGTAGGAAAGTCTTCAAGATTTTCAAGGCAGAAGTTTAAAAAACCATTGAGCCCTCAGGTTGCTTTCCATGTCTCCTTGTTTCAGACATCTTTATTGTGACAGCTTTACAGTTATGGACATAACGTAGTTAAGGAGTCCTGGCAACACATTCAAACATAGCATCTCCCTCAGAGTAAATGGGGAACATCACTTCTTTATCTCTCTTTTAGAAACAATCCATTCTGCAGATTCCACATGTGCCTCCTAGGACATTGGTCACACCCCTTACCACCTCCCTCCCTTGCCCAAATTCCAGTCACAAGCAAAGGCAACCAGACCCCCTTGATTTGTCTAGAACAGTCAGGGTTCAATTAGGGTCATCCTTTCCTGAGTGAAGTCTAGCTTTGCCAGCAAGGAGAGGGGAATTGGCATTGGGAGACACCTCAGAAATTCTTATATGTTATCCCAAAGAATCTTGGAGGAATTCTGGACTTGTGAGCCATGGCCCTTGGTCATTTGCCATGTGACCTTCATCTGGGAAAACATGGTCCTTGAAAAATTATCAGGAGAGTATGGTTCCATAAAGCTCAGGCCATTTCATCTCCAAAGGGAATGGTAGCAAGGGAGCTTTTGTAACTGCCAGCATAGGATAGTGGAAGGCATGTTGACCTTGGCCGTAAAGTCACCTTAGCTTGAATCATTTTTCCAGCACTTCCCAGTGGGTTCATTGGCCAAAGCAAGAATATCTCTGAACGTCAGTCCCCTTATCTGTAAAAAGTAGGTAATAGTACCAGCCTCACAGGGTTGTTTCAAGGATTCAGAAATGTAGATGAAACTGTTTTGTAAACTGTAAAGCTCAGGACTGTGTAATTGAAAGGTATGATTATCTAATGAACCAGTCAGTTTTACCTCCACATGTCACACTTTTCCAGCCGTTTAGTCTTGTTTTCCTGCTGGCTCACCAAAGTAGCTTCCTGCTGTCTCATTACCACCTCATGTTTAACATGGCAAAGATCAAGATTTTAATTTTTTACCGGAACATACTCTTCTCTTTTCAACTCTGCAGTCCCTGTGGGGAATATTACTCCAATGCCAATCACATAGACCCATGTCTGAGCCCGTTTTAGAATTTGCTCTTTCAGTCTCTCCCTTCTCAACCACGAGTTCATTAAATCCTACCGCTTCTCTAATTTTTAGCCTTCCCCTGCCCTTCCAGAAAAACAAGTATCTGGTTCAGGTTCCTGTGATGTAATACATAAACCTTCCACAACCTTTTCGTCAGATTTGCTTCTTCAACTTCATGTGAAATCTCCTCAGACAGGATTTAAAAAGTGAGAATTCCTACAGCATATCTCTTCCTCCGCTATGCACCTGGCCAGCCTGCAGTTTTTATAACAGTGTTGAAACTACTGGAGGGTGGGATTTCTCCCTTCCTTCTGAGGTTCTTTTGGCTAGTCTAATATTAAATTGACACAAGACAGGTTAACTGGAGAAAAAAAAATAGTTTGTGTATACGGTGGTCTTACAGAAATAGGACCTAAGAAGTGGCCAAAGCAGGAAGCTTTTATACTTTTCATAGATAAAAGAAAGAAGTTTGTGAAGAGCTGACAAAATGAAAAAGCTTAGGCTTGGGTGCTTAGAGAAGAATCTAAACAGAATTTTGTGCTTGGAGAAGTACATTAATGAAGAAGCAACAAGGTTTGTTTATATAGGCTGTTAGCCCTGAATGCTTTATCTTTGGTGATAAGGATATCTCTCTATCTCCTGCTATGGGTAGGATACTCTTCACAGAGACAGCTTATGTCCTGCTTTCATGAAGACAGAGAGAGGTCAAAGTCATCTTCTTCCACTGGCTGCTGCTTAAGAAAATTTAATTCAAAATAACCAGTATGTCACTTAGGCATACTTGGGGGCAACCTGCCCTAAGCCCCAAAACTATTGAATGTAGAAGCCTGAGGTTGGCATTTCACACTTGGGAAGCAGAGCCATTCAGCAAATCTGGGCCAGAGAGTTCTTTGAGAACTTTCTTTCCCCCTTTGTTTTGCATTGGGGAGGATGGGCAGGAGAAGTTCTAATCAGTGTTTGGGGAAAGGAAGAAATTCCAAAGCAAATAAGAACATATTCTTTCTGTTCCAAGCCTTTGAATCAGTTCAGTTCAGTCGCTCAGTCATGTCTAACTCTGTGACCCCAAGGACTGCAGCGCACCAGGCTTCCCTGTCCTTCACCATCTCCCAGAGCTTGCTCAAACTCATGTCCATCGAGTTGGTGATGCCATCCAAATCTCATCCTCTGTTCAACGCCTCTTCTCCTCCCACCTTCAATCTTTCCCAGAATCATGGTCTTTTCCAGTGAGTCAGCTCTTCTTATCAAGTGGCCAAAGTACTGGAGTTTCAGCTTCAACATCAGTCCTTCCAGTGAATATTCAATACTGACTTTAGGATTGACTGATTGGATCTCCTTGCAGGCCAAGGGACTGTCAAGAGTCTTCTCCAACACCACAGTTCAAAAGCATCAATTCTTCAGCACTCAGCTTTCTTTATAGTCCAACTCTCACAGCCATACACGACTACTGGAAAAACCATAGCTTTGACTAGATGGGACCTTTGTTAGCAAAGTAATGTATCTGCTTTTTAATATGCTGTCTAGGTTGGTCATAGCTTTTCTTCCAAGGAGCAAGCGTCTTTTAATTTCATGGCTGCAGTCACCATCTGCAGTGATTTTGGAGCCCAAGAAAATAAAGTTTGTCACTGTTTCCATTGTTTCCCCATCTATTTGCCATGAAGTGATGGGACCGGATGCCATGATCTTCGTTTTTGGAATGTTGAGTAAACCAGCTTTTTCACTCTCCTCTTTCACTTTCATCAAGAGACCCTTCAGTTCCTCTTCACTTTCTGCTATAAGGGTGGTATCATCTGCGTATCTGAGGTTATTGATATTTCTGCCTGCGATCTTTATTCCAGCTTGTGCTTCATCCAGCCTGGCATTTCACGTGTTGTACTCTGCATATAAATTAAATAAACAGGGTGATAATATACAGCCTTGACATACTTCTTTCCCAATTTGGAACCAGTCCATTATTCCATGTCAGGTTCTTACTGTTGCTTCTTGACCTACATACAGATTTCTCAGGAGGGAGGTAAGGTGGTATGATATTCCCATCTTTTTAAGAGTTTTCCACAGTTTGTTGTGATCTACACAGTCAAAGGTTTTGAATACTCATTTAGAAACTCTGGAATAGGACAGGGGTACCTCCTACTCCCAAGGTAAGATTGGAAAAAAAAAAACAAAAGAGAAAGAGAGATTGAGATAATATTTGCTTTGAGGAAGTGGTGGACATGAATTACAATGATAGAGACACATTTGACCTATAGTTTGGATGGGGAGAGAGCTTTGGAGATGGTAAGGAATTTATCCTAATTCATAATGGAATGACTTGGTGAGTATAATGGCAAGGAAAAGTCTTGAGTGGAAAAGGGGAGTTTGACCATGGCACTGAGCTGTGATTGAACTAGAGGCGGGCCACCTGGAAAGTATAAGACATACATGTCAAGTTATAAGTGGGAAAACAGAAGATATGGAATGGACCATAGAGATGTATGATTGCTCAGACTATTATGTGCAGAGTGAAAAGCAGTGACAAAATAAATTCAGATTTCAGAAATTGAGAGGAAGGAATGGACAAGGAGTAGGACAAATATATGTTAAGTACATACTATACTCTTTAAGTACATCATCTAATTAAATCTTTGTAGCAATTCTGTCAGCTAGGCATTATTGTTATAGTTGTTAACAGATGAGAAAAATCTTGCTCAAAGCCAACAGAGCTGGAAATTGGCCTGACTCCAGGCACTTGCAAATTGCTGCCAAGTCTTTCAATTAATATATTATGTGATTATCTTTATAGTAAGTGCATGGGGCAAGCAACATCAAGTGATTTTAGATTTAAAGGGACTAATGCTCAGAGTGGTTAAGTGCCTTGCCCAAGGCCACACAGCTTGTTTTCTTTGAATCTGGAGTTCAAAATCACATCAGCTTGGCTTCTGAGCTCACTAAATTATACCAATGAATATAACAAGAAAACAAACAAACAAACATGACTTAACCTCAGCCCTAGGGCTTCACATATTAGCTATATCACAAACATCAGGAAAGAGATTTCTAAAAGGTAGAAGTGAATCAAGAGAGTGTATTTGCCTTGGGTAAGAAATGGGGGTGCTGTGTCATCCGTATACTCTTCTGGGTTTGCATTTACTCAGTATCCACAATGATGCTTCCAGCATATGGACAACTCTTTCAGAGTGAAGTCTAGAACACAGTCCTGCCAAGGCTTCAAGGAGTTTAGAGGGAAAATTTTTCTCCTTTTTAGGTGCTTTCCTTATTCCAAGTGTCCGCCATTAGCAATGGCTGCTCTCCCCTCCCTGTAGTCTTTTAAATACTGCTCTCAGTTGATAAAGAGCATCTTAGCCTCTGGAGTATGGAGGTTTTCTGAACTGATGGGGAAGGAATTGGCAGGAACAGGGCAGAAAACTGAGACTCAATGGCATATACATTCCTCCAACAAAGGTATGTTGAGCATCTGCTATGTTTCAGGGATGGGATGGTGAAAAAATAATGATGAGTGCCTTGCTTTACTTTAGAGCTGAGGTCAAATCCCTATCCTGCCCCTTATCTCTGTGATCTTGGGAAGATATTTCACTTCCAGGCTTTCTATTTTATCCTTTTTAAAGGCACGTGCACACGTATGTATGTATGCACGCACATACAAACACACATACATACACATACATTATTCAGTGCTCAGGAAAACCATAGGAAAACCGTTATTGGAAAATCGTTTATTGGAAAACCATGTTATTTTTTATGGGTTAAAGTCTATATGTGTGAATGCTAAGTCACTTCAGTCCTGCCTGACTCTTTGCAATGCTATGGGTTTATAGCCTGCCAGGCTCCTCTGTCCATGGGATTCTCCAGGCCAGAATACTGGAATGCGTAGCCTTTCCCTTCTCCAGGGGATCTTCCCAACCCAGGGACCGAACCCAGGTTGCAGGTGGATTCTTTACCTGCTGAGTCACAAGGGAAGCCCAGATATACAATGCAGTGAGCTGAATGGAGAGGGAGGAGCACAGAGAAAACATGCAAATACAGATGTTTCTAAATGGTCACCTAGATTGTAATTATGTTGAATAAGAACTCCCATTGCCAGGCTTCAGCAATACGTGAACCGTGAACTTCCAGAGTTCAAGCTGGTTTTAAAAAAGGCAGAGGAACCAGAGATCAAATTGCCAACATCCGCTGGATCATGGAAAAAGCAAGAGAGTTCCAGAAAAAACATCTATTTCTGCTTTATTGAGTATGCCAAAGCCTTTGACTGTGTGGATCACAATAAACTGTGGAAAATTCTGAAGGAGATGGGAATACCAGACCACCTGACCTGCCTCTTGAGAAACCTGTATGCAGGTCAGGAAGAAACAGTTAGAACTGGACATGGAACAACAGACTGGTTCCAAATTGGAAGAGGAGTACATCAAGGCTGTATATTGTCACCATGCTTATTTAACTTCTATGCAGAGTACATCATAAGAAATGCTGGGCTGGATGAAGCACAAGCTGGAATCAAGATTGCCGGGAGAAATATCAATAACCTCAGATATGCAGATGACACCACCCTTATGCCTGAAAGTGAAGAAGAACTAAAGAGCTTCTTGATGAAAGTGAAAGAGGAGAGTGAAAGAGTTGGCTTAAAGCTCAACATTCAGAAAACTAAGATCATGGCATCTGGTCCCATCACTTCATGGCAAGTCAGTGGGGAAACAGTGGCTGACTTTATTTTGGGGGGCTCCAAAATCACTGCAGATGGTGACTGCAGCCTTGAAATTAAAAGACACATAACTGCTTGAAAGTTATGACCAACCTAAGACAGCATATTAAAAAGCAGAAACATTACTTTGCCAACAAAGGTCCATCTAGTCAAGACTATGATTTTTCTAGTAGTCCTATATAGATGTGAGAGTTGGACTACAAAGAAAGCTGAGTGCCGAAGAATTGATGCTTTTGAACTGTGATGTTGGAAAAGACTCTTGAGAGTCCCCTGGACTGCAAGGAGGTCCAACCAGTCTGTATTAAAGGAGATCAGTCCTGAGTGTTCATTGGAAGGACTGATGTTGAAGCTGAAACTCCAGTACTGTGGCCACCTGGTGCAAAGAGCTGACTCATTTGAAAAGACCCCGATGCTGGGAAAGATTTAGGGCAGGAGGAGAAGGGGCCCACAGAGGATGAAATGGTTGGGTGGCATCACCGACTCAATGGACGTGAGTCTGAGTGAACTCCGGGAGTTGATGATGGACAGGGAGGCCTGGTGTGCTGTGGTCCATGGGGTCACAAAGAGTCGGACACGACTGAGCAACTGAACTGAAGAACTCCCATTAAGAAATGCCTGGTGACTATAGAAGCGCATATCGTGTTGAACAGGTTTATCAAACTAGGGTCAACTTTGAAAATATTGAAATTGCTGAGCCTCCCCTCAAGAATACTCTTACTCCATCTAACATTTTCCCCTTCTGTTTATCATCATTATGCAAAGCTGCTAAGCTCTGCCTACCTATTGAACTACAGGGCTTCTCATCTCTATTTACATTCAGTTCAGCTAAAAGATAGCTAAGAAGACTGTGCCCCGCTCCGGGACCAAAAGGGTATTATTGGTGCTCCTGGGCAAAGATCTCCTCAGCGTTTATTGATCCACAGATTGGATTATTAACAGGATGCTTGGTTATTAATGATGACTCTAGAAAACATTTCTTTCACTCTGTGGACCAAAAATGAAGTGGCAAGCTCACAGGATAAACCTCGTCTTGTTAAGTTTTTCCCTCTGCTCTTCTAAACTTCCTGAATCCTACACATCTTCCCAGTGTACAATGAATATCATATTTTCCAATAGAGCATCAACAAAAGAAGTTCACAAGGATTTTATAGAAAAACTTATCTTCTATAAAAAGTATATTTCTTAGATATGGAGTCTCACTCACCACTTACCAGAGGCAAACACACTATCAGAAAGCGCAAGAAGGTATGATGTACGTTTGTTCTGTTTTTTTCTGCTTAATACCTGGGCTACCTTGGGCAAGTTCATTAAATTATGCTGGCCCTCATTTATTAGTGTTTGGACTTTGAAACCAGACAAATCAAAGGCCGGTAAAAGATGCTATATGTAAATCTTCCATGGGCAGACTTAATTTATTTTACAATCCTGGACTGCAGAGGCAATCTTTTATGTTTCATTCACTAATTTGTTAGATTTCTCATTCATTTGAGAAACAAGTAATCAGCCTCAATTCTATACGAGACCAGCGATTTGTTCTTCAGATTATACAGATGAATGATTCAGGTTAAATCTTATCTTTAAGGAGTTCAACTCCTGGAGGATGGGAAGGAGCTCTATTGACAAGAGACAACATTAGACACGGACACCACCAGATGCCAATACTAAATCAGATGGAATATATTCTTTGCAGGTGAAGATGGAGAAGCTCTATACAGTCAGCAAAATAAGACTGGGAGCTGACTGTGGCTCAGATCATGAACTCCTTGTTGACAGATTCAGGCTTAAATTGAAGAAAATAGGGGAAAGCATTAGGCTGTTCAGGTATGACCTAAATCAAATCCCTTTCATTATACAGTGGAAGTGACAAGCAAATTCAAGGGATTAGATCTGATAGAGTGCCTGAAGAGCTATGGACAGAGGTTCACGACATTGTACAGGAGGCTGTAATCAAAACCATCCCCCCAAAAAAACAAATGAAAAAAGGCAAAATGGTTGTCTGAGAAGGCCTTACAAATATCTGAGAAAAGAAGAGAAGCAAAAGGTTAGGGAGAAAAGGAAAGATATTCCTATCTGAATGCAGAGTTTCAAAGAATAGCAAAGAGAGATAAGAAAGCCTTCCTAAGTGAACAATGCAAAGAAATAGAGGAAAACCAGTATAATGAGAAAGACTAGAGATCTCTTCAAGAAAATTGGAGATACCTAGGGAATATTTCATGCAAAAATGGGCACAATAAAGGACAGAAATGGCATGGTCCTAATAGAAGCAGAAGATATTTAGAAGAGGTGGCAAGAATACACAGAAGAACTATGCAAAAAAGATATTCAGGACCCAGATAATCATGATCACTCACCTATAGCCAGACATCCTGGAATGCAAAGTCAAGTGGGCCTTAGGAAGCATCAATAGGAACAAAGCTAGTGGAGTTGATGGAATTCCAGCTGAGCTATTTCAAGTCCTAAGATGATGCTGTGAAAGTGCTGCACTCAATTTGCCAGCAAATTTGGAAAATTCAGCAGTGGCCACAGGACTGGAAAAGGTCAGTTTTCATTCCAGTCCCAAAGAAGGGCAATGCCAAAGAATGTTCAAACTACTGCACAATTGTACTCATCTCACATGCTAGCAAAGTAATGCTCAAAATTCTCCAAGCCAGCCTTCAACATTATGAAAAATGAAAACTTCCAGATGTTCAAGCTGGATTAAGAAAAGGCAGAGAAACCAGAGATCAAATAGCCAACATCCGTTCAGTTCAGTTCAATCTCTCAGTCATATCCGACTCTTTGTGACTCCATGGACTGCAGCACACCAGGCTTCCCTTTCCTTCACCATCTCACAGACCTTGCTCAAACTCATGTACACGGAGTCAGTGAGGCCATCCAACCATCTCATCCTCTGTCGGCCCCTTCTCCTTCCTCCTTCAGTCTTTCCCAGAATCACGATCTTTTCCAGTGAGTCAGTTCTTTCTCATCAAGTGGCCAAAGTACTGGAGTTTCAGCTAACATCAGTCCTTCCAATGAATATTCAGTACTGACTTCCTTTAGAATTGACTGACTGGATCTCCTTGCAGGCCAAGGGACTCTCAAGAGTCTTCTTCAATACCACAGTTCAATTCTTCAGTGCTCAGCTTTCATTATAGTCCAACTCTCACAGCCATACATGACTACTGGAAAAACCATAGCTTTGACTAGGTGGAACCTTTGTTGGCAAAGTAATGTCTCTGCTTTTTAATTTGCTGTGTAGGTTGGTCATAGCTTTTCTTCCAAGGAGCAAGCGTCTTTTAATTTCATGGCTGCTGTCACCATCTGCAATGATTTTGGAGCCCAAGAAAATAAAGTCTCTCACTATTTCCACTGTTTCGTTATTTGCCATGAAGTGATGGGACCGGATGCCATGATCTTAGTTTTCTGAATGTTGAGTTTTAAGCCAACTTTTTCACTCTCCTCTTTCACTTTCATCAAGATGCTCTTTAGTTTTTTTTTTGCTTTCTGCCATAAGGGTGATGTCATCTGCATATCTGAGGTTAGATATTTCTCCTGGAAATCTTGATTCTATCTTGTGCATCATCCAGTGCAGCATTTCGCATGATGTACTCTCCATATATGTTAAATAAACATGGTGACAGTATCCAACCTTGATGTACTCCTTTCCCAATTTGGAACCAATCTGTTGTTCCATGTCCAGTTCTAACTGTTGATTCTTGACTTGCATAAAAATTTCTCAGGAGGCAGGTCAGGTGGTTTGGTATTCCTGTCTCTTTCAGAATTTTCCACAGTTTGTTGTGATCCACACAGTCAGAGGCTTTTGCATAATAAATAAATCATAAGTAGATGCTTTTCTGGAATTCTCTTGCTTTTTCAATGATCCAACAGATTTGGCAATTTGATATGTGGTTCCTCTGCCTTTTCTAAATCCAGCTTGAACAGCTGGATGTTCATGTTCATGTACTATTGAAGCCTGGCTTGGAGAATTTTGAGCATTACTTTGCTAGAGTGTGAGATGAGTACAATTGTGCAGTAGTTTGAACATTCTTTGGCATTGCCCTTCTTTGGGACTGGAATGAAAACTGACCTTTTCCAGTCCTGTGGCTACTGCTGAGTTTTCCAAATTTGCTGGCAAATTGAGTGCAGCACTTTCACAGCATTATCTTTTAGGATTTGAAATAGTTCAACTGGGATTCCATCATCTCTACTAGCTTTGTTCCTAGTGATGCTTCCTAAGGCCCACTTGACTTTGCATTCCAGGATGTCTGGCTCTAGATGAGTGGTTACACCATCATGGTTATCTGGGTCATGAAGATCATTTTTGTATAGGTTCTGTGTATTCTTGGAGGACGTCAAGGCTGTATATCATCACCCTGCTGATTTAACTTATATGCAGAGTACGTCATGAGAAACGCTGGTCTGGAAGAAGCACAAGCTGGAATCAAGATTGTGGGAGAAATATCAATAACCTCAGATATGCAGATGACACCACCCTTATGGCAGAAAGTGAAGAGGAACTAAAGAGCCTGTTGATAAAAGTGAAAGAGGAGAGTGAAAAAGTTGACCTAAAAGCTTAACATTCAGAAAACTAAGATCATGGCATCTGGTCCCATCACTTCATGGGAAATAGATGGGGAAACAGTGGAAACAGTGTCAAACTTTATTTTTTGGGGCTCCAAAATCACTGCAGATGGTGACTGCAGCCATGAAATTAAAAGACGCTTGCTCCTTGGAAGGAAAGTTATGACTGACCTAGATAGCATATTGAAAAGCAGAGACATTACTTCGCCAACAAAGGTCTGTCTAGTCAAGGCTATGGTTTTTCCTGTGGTCATGTATGGATGTGAGAGTTGGACTGTGAAGAAAGCTGAGTGCTGAAGCATTGATGCTTTTGAACTGTGGTGTTGGAGAAGACTTTTGAGAGTCCCTTGGACTGCAAGGAGATCCAATCAATCCATCCTAAAGATCAGTCCTGGGTGTTCATTGGAAGAAATGATGCTGAAGCTGAAACTCCGATACTTTGGCCACCTCATGCGAAGAGTTGACTCATTGGAAAATACCCTGATATTGGGAGGGATTGGGGGCAGAGGAGAAGGGGATATCAGAGGATGAGATGGCTGGATGGCATCACCAACTCGATGGACATGAGTTTGGGTAAACTCCAGGAGTTGGTGATGGACAGGGAGGCCTGGCGTGCTGCGATTCATGGGGTCACAAAGAGTTGGACATGACTGAGCAACTGAACTGAACTGTTTATTATTGTCGCCTCTTTTAATATCTTCTGCTTCTTTTATTCATGGATTCACCAACCTAACATTCCAGGTTCCTATGCAATATTGTTCTTTATAGCATCAGACTTTACTTCCATCAGCAGTCACATCCACAACTGGATATTGTTTTTGCTTTGGCTATATCTCTTCATTCTTTCCAGAGTTATTTTTGCACTCTTCTCTGGTAGCATATTGGGCACCTCCCATCCTGGGGAGTTCATCTTTCAGTGTCCTATCTTTTTGCCTTTTCATACTCTTCATGGGTTTTCAAGGCAAGAATACTGAAGTGATTTGTCATTCCCTCTCCAGTCAACATCCGTTGGGTCATAGATAAAGCAAGAGAATTCCAGAAAAACATGTACTTCTGCTTTATTGACTATGCTAAAGCCTTTGACTATATGGATTACAACAAACTGGAAAATTCTTCAAGAGATGGGAATACCAGACTTCATTACCTGCCTCTTGTGAAACCTGTATGCAGGTCAAGAGGCAACAGTTAGGAACAATGGACTGGTTGCAAATTGGGAAAGGAGTACATCAAGGCTGTATATTGTCATGCTGCTTATTTAACTCATATGCAGAGTACATCATGGAAAATTCCTGGCTGGATGAAGCACAAGCTAGAATCTGGATTGCCAGGAGAAACACCAGTAACCTCATATATGCAGATGACACTGTCCTCAGCAGAAAATGAAGAGGAACTAAAGAGCCTTCTGATGAAGATGAAAGAGGAGAGAGAAAAAGCTGGCTTAAAACAACATTCAAGAAACTATTAAGATCATGACATCTGGTCCCATCAGTTCATGGCTAATAGATGGGGAAAAAGTAGAAACAGTGACAGACTTTATGTTTTGGGGCTCTAAAATTACTGCAGGTGTTGACTGCAGCCATGAAATTAAAAGACACTTGCTTCTTGGAAGAAAAGCTATAACCAAACTAGACAGCATATTAAAAAGCAGAGACATTTTACTTTGCCAACAAAGATCTGTGTAGTGAAAACTGGTTTTTCAGTAGTCATGGATGGATGTGAGAGTTGGACCATAAAGAAGCCTGAGTGCCAAAGAATTGATGCTTTTGAACTGTGGTGTCAGAGGAGACTCTTGAGAATCTCTTGGACTGCAAGGAGATCAAACCAGTCAATCCTAAAGGAAGTCAATCCTGAATATTTATTGGAAGGACTGATGCTGAAGCTGAAGCTCCAATACTTTGGCCACCTGATGGAAAGAGCTGACTCACTGGAAAAGAGCTGACTCATTTCCTGATGGTGGAAAGATTGAAGGCAGAAGGAGTTGGATGTTATCACTGACTCCCTCCATATACATGAGTTTGAGCAAGCTTTGGGAGATGGTGAAGGACAGGGAAGCCATGGTGTGCTGCTTGCAGTCCTTGGGGTCCAAAGAGACACGACTGAGTAACTGAACAACAACAACAAAGCCAGATTGATAAGAAAGAAACTGTAGTGCAATGTGATTGGTGTTAAAAGTGTGTGTAAATAATTGTGTGGATAGAAGGAACTCAGTGATTAATTTTGCCGGGGAAAAGTTTCAAATAATGGGTAAATAAGATGTAGGAACTGAGGGAGAGTGTTCTAGAATGTCTAGTAATATGAAAGAGGAGGATGACATAGAATTTGGGAACAGATAGTCTTTGAAGTTTTTTAAAGACTGAAGTGGAATGATGAATAAGATGTCTCTGGAAGCTGTGTGATGAGGAAAGAGAAATAGGGTGGGGTATGGGCTGTACTAGTTTTATTTTTATTTATTTATTATTATTTTTTTGCATTTAAACTGATTTATTTTTTTAATTTTTTTATTATTATTTTTACTTTACAATATTGTATTGGTTTTGCAATTCAGCAACATGCATCCGCCACAGGTGTACATGTGTTCCCCATCCTGAACCCCCCTCCCAGCTCCCTCCCCATACCATCCCTCTGGGTCATCCCAGTGCACCAGCCCCAAGCTTCCTGTATCCTGCATTGAACCTGGACTGGCGATTCATTTCTTATACGGTATTATACATGTTTTAATGCCATTCTCCCAAATCATACCCCCCCCAACAGAGTCCAAAAGACTGTTCTATACATCTGTGTCTCTTTTGCTGTCTCGCATACAGGGTTGTTGTTACCATCTTTCTAAATTCCATATATATGCGTTAGTATACTGTATTGGTGTTTTTCTTTCTGGCTTACTTCACTCTGTATAATAGGCTCCAGTTTCATCCACCTCATTAGAACTAATTCAAATGTATTCTTTTTAATGGCTGAGTAATACTCCATTGTGTATATGTACCACAGCTTTCTTATCCATTCATCTGCTGATGGACATCTAGGTTGCTTCCATGTCCTGGCTATTATAAACAGTGCTGCGATGAACACTGGGGTACACGTGTCTCTTTCAATTCTGGTTTCCTCAGTGTGTATGCCCAGCAGTGGGATTGCTGGGTCATAAGCAGTTCTATTTCCAGTTTTTTAAGCAATCTCCACACTGTTCTCCATAGTGGCTGTACTAGTTTGCATTCCCACCAACAGTGTGAGAGGGTTCCTTTTTCTTCACACCCTCTCCAGCATTTATTGCTTGTAGACTTTTGGATCACAGCCATTCTGACTGGCGTGAAATGGTACCTCATTGTGGTTTTGATTTGCATTTCTCTGATAATGAGTGATGTTGGGCATCTTTTCATGTGTTTGTTAGCCATCTGTATGTCTTCTTTGGAGAAATGTCTGTTTAGTTCTTTGGCCCATTTTTTTATTGGGCTGTCCAAATTGGAAAAGAAGAAATAAAACTCTCACTGTTGTCAGATGACATGATCCTCTACATAGAAAACCCTAAAGACTCCACCAGAAAATTACTAGAACTAATCAATGAATATAGTAAAGTTGCAGAATATAAAATCAACACACAGAAATCCCTTGCATTCCTATACACTAATAATGAGAAAATAGAGAAATTAAGGAAACAATTCCATTCACCATTGCAATGAAAAGAATAAAATACTTAGGAATATATCTACCTAAAGAAACTAAAGATCTATATATAGAAAACTATAAAACACTGTTGAAAGAAATCAAAGAGGACACTAACAGATGGAGAAATATACCATGTTCATGGATTGGAAGAATCAATGTAGTGAAAATGAGTATACTACCCAAAGCAATCTATAGATTCAATGCAATCCCTATCAAGCTACCAACAGTATTCTTCACAGAGCTAGAACAAATAATTTCATAATTTGTATGGAAATCCAAAAAACCTCGAATAGCCAAAGCGATCTTGAGAAAGAAGAATGGAACTGGAGGAATCAACCTGCCTGACTTCAGGCTCTACTACAAAGCCACAGTCATCAAGACAGTATGGTACTGGCACAAAGACAGAAATATAGATCAATGGAACAAAATAGAAAGCCCAGAGATAAACCCATGCACATATGGACACCTTATCTTTGACAAAGGAGGCAAAGATATACAACGGAGAAAAGACAATCTCTTTACCAAGTGGTGCTGGGAAAACTGGCCAGCCACTTGTAAAAGAATGAAACTAGAACACTTTCTAACACCATACACAAAAATAAACTCAAAATGGATTAAAGATCTAAACATAAGACCAGAAACTATAAAACTTCTAGAGGAGAACATAGGCAAAACACTCTCTGACATACATCACAGCAGGATCCTCTATGACCCACCTCCCAGAATACTGGAGATAAAAGCAAAAATAAACAAATGGGATCTAATTAAAAGCTTCTGCACAACAAAAGAAACTATAAGCAAGGTGAAAAGACAGGCTTCAGAATGGGAGAAAATAATAGCAAATGAAGCAACTGACAAACAACTCCTCTCAAAAATGTACTAGTTTTAAAGAGACTAGTTAATAAATGATTTGCACCAAATTAGTATAACGATCAGAAGGCTAAATCAAAACAGGAGCAATGGCCCTAGCAAATAGAGACCTATAAGTGGATGTTTTCAAGGAAGAAGAAGCAAAGGTTGTTCCTGGGGATGAAGAGGGAGGGAAGAGCACACATCTATCATTCTGTGTTTGTTGCTATCCCATTCACACCAATTCTTCAAATATCAGCAAGCGTTTGACTCATGAGATCTCACTTGATAATTTATATATTGAAATACATTTTCTTTCATTGTAGATTACTTTCTTTTTATATCAATATTAGAACCAGAGCACTATTTTGATTTTTAAAATTGTTTGTAGGTGAGTTATGTTATCTGTGAATTTTGTAGCAATATAGTAATGGAAGTGTTGCCAAAATGTATTATGGAAAGGGGTATTGGTTCTTAGAAGGTTACAATTCACTGGACTAGAAGAAAGAGAAGGCCAGTTCAGATTTATCAGTAGTCTGGAAAAGTAAAAGGTGCTATGTGTTAGACTCCTGAATTTCAATCAAGTGTTTTCTTAATCTGGTCTTGGTGAGGAGTTGAATGATTTTTGGTAATCTTTAATATTCTAAAGGCCCTATAACATACTCTTAAAATGTTGGTCAATTTGATTCTTCATTTTTCTCCCCAACTATATTACAGATCGCGCGTGTGTGTGTGTGCACGCACACGGGTTTGTAAAACACATGGGTTCCTCTCAAACTATTTACATCAACCATAGCTACTTGCCTTGGTCTATTCCTTGGCCCTCATTGTGTTAATGACAACGTCACTGCTAAGGAACCACATTCCTTTTCCTTCCCTTGGTCAGTTTCAAAGCATCCTGTAATAGTAACATTGCATTTCTCAATGACCATGTCTTAGCTATAGACAGGATGACCCTAAAATTTGTCATTCAAATTGAGTGCTTTTGAGAATGAAAAGTGATGCTATTAATAACTACCTATGGGCAATAAGAATAAATTGGGACTCTCCTGGAAAACAAGGATAGTCATCTTACTTTCCAGGTGTGGTGAAGAATTTGTAGTTGTATTTTCATTATGAATGTGACTGGCCATTTTTTCCTAGAGCAAATGGTAACTCAAAACAAGCCATTTCCAGAAAAGTAACTGTTTTTAAAAAATTCTTTTTTGCCTTCCCTGGCTCTTTGTTGCTGTGTGCAGGCTTTCTCTAGTTGAGGCGAAGGGGGACTACTCTCCAGCTGTGACGCTCAGGCTTCTGCTTGCAGTGGTTTGCCTTGTTGCTGCATGCAGTCTGTTAAGTGTGCAGCTCAGTAGTTGTGGCATATGGGCTGTAGAGCACAGGCTTAGTAGTTGTGGTGCATGGGCTTAGTTGCTCCACAGCATGTGGGATCTTCCTGGACCAGGGGTCAAAACTGTGTCCTCTCTATTGGTAGGCAGATTCTTAATCACTGGATCACCAAGGAAGTCCCAGAAAATTAACTCTTGAAGCCAGGAGCTGTCAAATTTATCTTTGCATCTCCAGGGTTCAGTTTATATATGGGGAACAGTCAAGAGATTTGTATCAGCTTCTAATTAAACAATCCACCTGATGTCAAAAGCATCACCCAGTGATCAGAAGACCTAATAATGCTAATAAATAGCTACCACCTCCCAGAGTCGAAAAGAATGTTTAATACAATCATGTAGAGTTTTTGCTTTTTTTTTAGTAAGTACAAGGTGTAATACTTTTACCAAAAAAACCAAGACTCTGAAGAAAAGAAACACAATTAGTCAAAACCGGTCCTTTCCTTAAAGCCAAGCCCCAAACTAAACCCTCCTAGAGCAGCACTTCTCGAACATCATGTATGTATGCGTTACTTGGAGCTCTAGTTGAAATGCAGATTCCAGTTCATAGTTTGAATACAGTCTGAGATTGTGTGTTTTAATAAGCTCCCAGGAACGCCAGTACTGCTGGTCCCCAGACCACACTCTAAGCAGCACAGGCCTTAGAGTATTTCAAATCCAGTCTAGGTATTCACTTCCTGGTTTTAATTGTTTGCTTTCTCTCACATGGCCAAGCACTTCTCTGAGGTCTTCAAGTATTTCATTCATCTTTCTGTCCCCAGGCCTTAGCACTGCACCTGGCATGGCTCTGTGCCTGCCATATGGTAGCAGCTCAATATAATTTTTTCAACCTGTGTAGTCTTACAGAACCTTTAGCCAGTAAATCACTCCTAATGAAGGACCTAGTGGATGATACTGCCTTGTCTGTGTGTATAACACACCCAGTGTTCAGCATATTCTTTTCCCTTTCAAACCCAATTTCTGATTCAATTTTACTTTTAGAAAACAACTTCCACTGAATTGGATGGCCTGTCTCCAGACTCCAGCTAGTGAGTAAGCCCAGGTTAGCTTTAGCCCTTGACTAGGAATGTTGCCTAGACCCAAACTAAACCATCAATTCAAGAAACTGCTCTTTATGAATTTGCCTTTTCTGGATATTTCATATAAAGGTGATCATAAAATATGTGACACTTGATGTCCAATGCTAACTATATTTCTTGTTGAACTGTCTCTCTTGTTGATCATGTGAATTTTTGAAATTATGACCAATTCTTGGTAAAGTTCTGAACAAAACCTAAATCAAATTTTTCCTTGAGTTACACACTAGTTGTAAACCTGGGAAATCTGTATGTATTAAAGCCATTTGTAGGCACTTGGTTCTTATTGTACAATAGAATTTTTTTATCACAGATTATTCAACTACATGAATGTCTCTTAGGAATTTGATAGTACTTCCTTGGAAGGAAAGTTATGACCAACCTAGATAGCATATTGAAAAGCAGAGACATTACTTTGCCAACAAAGGTTCGTCTAGTCAAGGCTATGGTTTTTCCTGTGGTCATGTATGGATGTGAGAGTTGGACTGTGAAGAAGGCTGAGCATCGAAGAATTGATGCTTTTGAACTGTGGTGTTGGAGAAGACTCTTGAGAGTCCCTCAGCTGGCAAGGAGATCCATCCAGTCCATTCTGAAGGAGATCAGCCCTGGGATTTCTTTGGAAAGAATGATACTAAAGCTGAAACTCCAGTACTGTGGCCACCTCATGTGAAGAGTTGACTCATTGGAAAAGACTCTGATGCTGGGAGGGATTGGGGGCAGGAGGAGAAAGGGACCACAGAGGATGAGATGGCTGGATGGCATCACTGACTCGATGGATATGAGTCTGGGTGAACTCTGGGAGTTGGTGATGGACAGGGAGGCCTGGCGTGCTGCGATTCATGGGGTTGCAAAGAGTCGGACACGACTGAGCGACTGAACTGAACTGAACTGGGACATGGAACAATCATCGTGTCTCATGAATCACAAGGTTTCTTTTCTCCTTGGTCCCACTTCAGTTCATTTCAGTCACTCAGCCATGTCCGACTCTTTGAGACCCCATGAATTGCAGCACGACAGGCCCCCTGTCCATCACCAACTCCCGGAATTCACCCAGACTCACAACCATCAAGTCGATGCCATCTAGCCATCTCATCCTCTGTCGTCCCCTTCTCCTCCTGCCCCCAATCCCTCCCAGTATCAGAGTCTTTTCCAATGAGTCAACTCTCCGCATGAGGTGGCCAAAGTATTGGAGTTTCAGCTTTAGCATCATTCCTTCCAAAGAATACCCAGGACTGATCTCCTGTAGAATGAACTTGTTGGATCTTCTTCCAGTCCAAGGGACTCTCAAGAGTCTTCTCCAACACCACAGTTCAAAAGCATCAATTCTTCGGTGCTCAGCTTTCTTCACTTACACAATGCCAATTGAACCTCCATTTGTTTTCCAGGCAAAACATTTCTATAAAAAATCTGTAACATGTTCCCCACTGTTTGAGAACTGCTGCTTACTTAGCTCAGGAGCTGAAGCACCTGCTTTTCTTCCTTAATGCTCATTCCTTTATCAGTGCCCTTGTTCTTGTACCTTGTTTCTTTTAGGTACTTACCCATGAATTATTACTTTTCAGATAGCTCAGCCTCTCCATTTGTGGATTTTGCTTTGGCATCTAGCTACTGTCTCTGTATCTTTTATATTTAACAAGCAAGTACATGAGTGAAATGAGTTATATTCTAATGTTAGCATTCTGTTCACCTCCCACTCCACGCCCTTCAGACTCTCTGCCGCCATGTCAGCAAGTGGTCTATTAAAGGCTCCAATGCACTGACTTCTCCATTCCCTAGCCCTTTATCCCACCAATCCTTGACTTTCTTACTTGAGATCTCTATAGATTCTGATACTGTACTCTCCTGGCTTCCCAGCCTTCTCTAACTTACTCTATTGCAGTCTACTTTGCTGCCTCCATCCTCCGGGCATACCTTAAATGTTTGGTGGAATTGTCTATCTTTGTCCACAGGCTCATGATTCCTGCAGTTCTATTTTCAACTAGGTATTTCTCCAGACTTTCAGATTCTGGCATCCCAGACCTGCACAATCCAACTGCTTGTAGTCATTCCCATCTGGTTCTCCCACAGTGACATTAAAAAATACAATCACAAGTTAATGGTCAACACATTCGAATCTTTGCTTACTACCTCCCTTATGGTTCTCTCTTACCCTCATTATGTTTTTTATAACCCCATCCAATTTGTATTCTTGACAGTAAACAAAGTCAATCTGATTAGCTTTCTGAATTGTTCTTAATTTTTTGCTAATCCCAAATAGATATTAAAAGAGATTATGGAGACCAAGATTTCCCAATGGGATTTCCAAATGACTGTCTTTCCCCTAGTCAGGAATTTTTCTTTCTCTGATCCCACTGTGGCTCAGCATTTTGTTCTGTGAGTATTTTCCCTAAGGGATGCAGTGCACATTTTTCTCATTTAATGTACAATTCTCAGTACTTTTTTTTTAGCAACTTTTAAAATATGGTATCTGAGATAGATTGCTGTCTTGTCAGAGAACAATACTGATTTCAAGGAGCAGTGTGATGTGATAAGTAGATTTATATATGATATTTACTGCATTCAAATCCTGGTCCTACTACCTACTTACTTTACTTGGCAAATATGGGCAATTAATTTAATCTCTCTGAACCTCTGTTTTCTTATCTGTGAAGCAAGATAACTGATAGGTCATATTCTTCAGGATTCTTGTTAGGAATAAATTACAGTTGATCCCTAAACACTATGGGTTTGACCTGTGCAGGGTTACTTGTACGTACATTTTTTTTTTTCAGTATTAAATACTACAGTATTACATGATCCATGGTTGGTTGAACCCACAGAATCAGAATTGAGTATACAGTGGAACCAAATATACAACCACATATAAAATTATTGAATATTTGTGGATTTTTGTCTTCAAGGAGAGTCAGCACTCCCAACTCCCATTGTTCAAGGGTCAACTGTAGTTAATGTGGTTAAATATATGGTCTGGCATGAAATAAGATGTGCTAAAAAAAATTGTGTATATAGCAAAACAGATAGAAACAAATCAGGCTTTAAAGCTGTATATAATCCTGATACAAGTTTATAATTCTAAGAGGAAGTCTACATATTATTTTCCAACTTAGTAATGCTGGCTTGCATTTCAACTTACTCCTGCTAATGGAGTGTGGCCAGGTGAAATGTGG
Source organism: Bubalus bubalis (assembly GCF_019923935.1). Taxonomy (NCBI): domain Eukaryota; kingdom Metazoa; phylum Chordata; class Mammalia; order Artiodactyla; family Bovidae; genus Bubalus; species Bubalus bubalis. Next base: position 53,295,225 of record NC_059164.1, on the reverse strand, counting down.
TGCTTGAAACTTTGTTGTCTGTAGGAGCCTTTTCCTGGGTGTCCTCATGGCTCCCGATAGCCCACTTCCTTTGGGGCTCTGCCCCATTGACTGCTTAGTGCACAGTCTTCTCCTCTTTCTTTCCTGTGCACCTACCCTCTTGTTTATGTCCATTTTCACCCTTCTATATATTCCCTGACATTATATGGGTTTAATGCATGTGATCTATTAAACAAATATTTAAAGTCTGTCATCCACAACTAAGACTTTTCTTCCACAAGAGTAGTGTCTTTTCTGTTTACTGATATATCCCTAGACCCTAAAACAGTGCCTGGCACATAGAAATTGCCCACCAAATATTTGTTCATCAAGTTTAATATGTTCATAGCAAAACTCAGTGAATTCTGGAGAACAAACTGTTTCTCCTTTTTTGTGTAACATGTAAAGAGCAACGGTTCTTAACCTGGGGTCAGTAGATAAAATTCAGCATGCCCTTGAACTTGAGTGGAGAAAAAAAAATTCATCTCCTTTCACTAACCCCTAATTGAAATTTAGTGTTTATTTTTAATAAATGTAGGCAACAAAGAGCAATAGTATTATAGGTACCTATGATTTTGTTATCAGTAGATACAACAGATATTTTTATACCACATTATAGTTGTTGCAAAAGTCTCAAAACATTGTTTACATTCATCACTGCTTCAAAATTATAGTACTTATGAGACCTGTCTCTTGATAGTGACATTTAATATAATATAAAGAAGCACATTTATTACTATATCAGAAAAATCATAATTGGATTCTTCACAATCCTGTCTTATTTTATGCAATTAAGAAACCTCCTTCTGAGGAAGCATCTATCGCTTTACTAGATCATCAGAGGGATCCACAGCACACAGAATAAACTGAACCTTGGTATAGAAGCCTAGGAAGGGAGGTGATTTATTTGTCCAGTTCGTATAACTAGTAAGTGGCAGTTACGGAACTAGAACCCAAATCGGGTTGTTTTGTGTACCCTTGTTGCTCTTTGTGGTCAGCTTTGTAAGGGAAGGGGATGTTCACACACAGTGGCAGAAGAGGTACTTCCTAGAGTTTTGCAGCATAGTGGCCTTGACAGAGTTTTAATCCTATGTCTACTATTCTTTCTCAATACCTGCTTCGTAAATCTTATAATACTTATTCATATGAAAAGAATAGTTAAGTATTCCACATTCCCTTCCATCTAACTAGTATGTGGGTCAGCCACCTGGGTTCAGTCATGCCAGAATGTGAGGATTAAAAAAATATCAAACTTGAGGAAAGCATCTCTCACTGGATGAAAGTTACAGCTCTTGGTTGCAATTTCTTAACTCTTTGGGTCACTGGAGATTTCATGGTCTGTGCTTTTGTTGATGTCCTGTCCAAATTCTCTTGAGTGTAATTATTTTCTGTTGACCTCTGAGCCTGCATTTGTTTCACTTGGATATAACATCCTTCATTTAGGGTTCTAAATTGTTTTGTGGCATTTATATGCATAGTTAAACAGTTGGCACGCATCAGTGTAGATTTTTTTATTTCAAAGATACAAGCTCATGTATATTTCATATTACAGTTGAGTATATAATAATTCTAAAGTACACATAGAAAAGTGAATTAATAACTAAGAGACATGGATATAAAATACAGGGTAAATATATGTATGCGCACACACATACATATTTATTTATGAGTGAATGATGGAACTGAAACTTGGATCTGCATTATCAAATTCCGAAGTATGATACCTGCATCATCTTCTAACACATATGTGATTGGTGGAAGCACTAAGCTATAGCTGTATGTGGCATGTGGGAGTGTGAGACATTGGAAAAGATAAGCTGGAAAATCAAGAAAAATTCTTTAAAGATTAGTTTTCAGTATAGTTATTAATGCACATTGTAGTAATGCATTAATTTACTCCTTGAAGAATGTTTCAACATAGGATCCAGACCTTTGGTAGAAATGACTAGGCATTTGCCTGCAGCTCCTGCCTAATTGTACAACCATAATTGTTTGATTTTAAAGGGGGAATTTCTCTGAATATACAGCTAGCAAGCTGGAGGTACCAGTAGGACATTTGATTGCATAAAGATAGGAATTGTTCCGGGGGTATAGTACAGTGGGTGCCTTGTGGGGATGAGTTGCTTGTGGGATGATGGCTTGGCCTAAATGAAGTTCGCTGGCCTATTTGTAGCTTCCTTCTTAAATAAATGCAGCATGTGTCTGTGCATTCTTGGTTTCAGAGTCAGCCTTTCCTTCTCAGGTACACCCTTTTCCTACCTTACAGACCAGTATAGCTCACTAAAGGGCACTGAAACGACTGGTTAGCATGTGACTTTACCTGTTATGCAGTAGTTTTTTCTCCCCTTGTGTCTTCCAACAGTCCTTCCAACATCATTTCTTCAGCTGGAAATAATTAATGTTGGTCATGGCCTAGTCTCTCTTCTCTGTAAGAGCCATTCTGTGTCTTGAGTTTTATTTTGATTAAAGAAATGCTTAAGTAAGCTAGGGAACCATTTTCTAGGTGTTTGGACTTCATTCCCTCTCTGAAATGAAAGGATTAACTCAACCATCCCCCAGCTATTCATCATCAGAATATCCTCATGGAGTGTCCTCCATGGGCAAGTCAGGGTGAGACATCAAACTTCTTCCCTTAAAGCACCATGTCCATAAAAAGTTAGCTGGAGAAGTCACATAAGTTCAAAGGGTCATTGGAAGTTGGCATTAATTGGGAAATGTTCATGAAGGAATTGAAAACACTTGCAGCTAGAAATTCCATGTTTATGAAGGATGGAAAAATCCACTTAGTAGTAAAAGACATTTAAATGGATCTAATAATGACATGCTAGTAAAATAATGCTCAAAATTCTCCAAGCCAGGCTTCAGCAATACGTGAACTTCCAAATGTTCAAGCTGGTTTTAGAAAAGGCAGAGGAACCAGAGACCAAATTGCCAACATCCGCTGGATCATTGAAAAAGCAAGAGAGTTCCAGAAAAGCATCTATTTCTGCTTTATTGACTATGCCAAAGCCTTTGACTATGTGGATCACAATAAACTGTGGAAAATTCTTCAAGAGATGGGAATACCAGACCACCTGACCTGCCTCTTGAGAAACCTATATGCAGGTCAGGAAGCAACAGTTAGAACTGGACGTGGAACAACAGACTGGTTCCAAATAGGAAAAGGAGTACATCAAGGCTGTATATTGTCACCCTGCTGATTTAACTTATATGCAGAGTACATCATGAGAAATGCTGGGCTGGATGAAGCACAAGCTGGAATCAAGATTGCCAGGAGAAATATCAATAACCTCAGATATGCAGATGACACTACCCTTATGGCAGAAAGTGAAGAGGAACTAAAAAGCCTCTTGATGAAAGTGAAAGAGGAGAGTGAAAAAGGTGGCTTAAAGCTCAACATTCAGAAAACAAAGATCATGGCATCCGGTCCCATCACTTCATGGGAAATAGATGGGGAAACAGTGGAAACAGTGTCAGACTTTATTTTTGTGGGCTCCAAAATCACTGCAGATGGTGACTGCAGCCATGAAATTAAAAGACGCTTACTCCTTGGAAGGAAAGTTATGACCAACCTAGATAGCATATTCAAAAGCAGAGACATTACTTTGCCAACAATGGTTCATCTAGTCAAGGCTATGGTTTTTCCAGTGGTCATGTATGGATGTGAGAGTTGGACTGTGAAGAAAGCTGAGCGCCGAAGAATTGATGCTTTTGGACTGTAGTATTGGAGAAGACTCTTAGGGGTCCCTTGGAATGCAAGGAGAGCCAACAAGTCCATTCTACAGGAGATCAGTTCTGGGTGTTCTTTGGAAGAAATGATGCTAAAGCTGAAACTCCAGTACTTTGGCCACCTCATGCGAAGAGTTGACTCATTGGAAAAGACTCTGATGCTGGGAGGAATTGGGGGCAGGAGGAGAAGGGGACGACAGAGGATGAGGTGGCTGGATGGCATCACTGACTCAATGGACGTGAGTCTGAGTGAACTCCGGCAGTTGGTGATGGACAGGGGAGGCCTGGCGTGCTGTGATTCATGGGGTCACAAAGAGTTAGACACGACTGAGCGAATGAAATGAACTGAACTGAACTGAAATGAACTGAATAATGACACAAATACAGAGAGAGTACTTAATAATTTATTAAAAGATGTCCTCAAACATAATATATATATATAAACACTATATATATACATATATAAATATTATATATATACATATATAAATATTATATATATATATATATATACACACACACACACATACAATCAGCTATTAAAGAACACATTTAGTTTGGGAAAAGGAGAACAATGTTTAGAATCAGACTGACTCTCTCTGAGAAGTCTATCCTTGCTGGGACCTGTCACTTCAGGATAACCCTTATGTGTTGTTCTATACCCAGTAACTTTTACCCTATTCATAGGGTCAACTTAAAAGATGAGGAAAATATAGACTGTTAGACAATGTTCAGTGTTAAAAAATGGAAAGGTTAACAAAGTCTTCTCTGCCCAATGACTCAGGTTAGCTCACTTTGCATTTTTTTTTTTTCTTGTAAAAGAAATAGATTCAAAGTGCAGAAACAGGGGAAATGAGCTTTTAAGTAGGTGGTGGAAGAAAAACCACCCCGATAAAAATTATTAACAGTACTAAGAGGGCTCTGAATGCCCGACAAGGCATGTTTACCAGAAGAAAGATTGAGTTGGCTGGCACCTCCCAAATGTGCATACTCAGGAGTTAGGGACACATGTGCTTTTGTGTGTTTTCTCAGAGGAGTTTTTCAGATGCCTGCCTTTTCTAATCACAGGCATATTTTTAAATTGAACATAAGGGATTTCCATAGAGGACATAGAGATGTAAAGGTCCATTAGGAAGTTATCTGATATTTAAATGCAAAAAGACATTAAAATCCCACTACCTTTTCCATAGTTTGTTTTCTTTATTTGAAACAGTTGGGAATTAAAAAAAAAAAAAAAACTTATTTAAAAAAATTTTTTATAACCCTTTCAAGAAGTTCATTTTTGGACTGAGCTCAAACATACAGTCAGTAAGCCAAAAAATGGACTATTTTCACAAAGAGTTGAGTGATGGAAAGCAGAAACTGTCATGGAAAGTGTTATGTGAATACTCTCATTTAAAAAAAAAAAAAAAGAATGTGGATTGGAAGTAGGCATTTCTTTACTTTTTAAAAACCCTGGCAAGTTATTTCCCTTTGGAGAATGATCATTTGAGCTAATTTGCCTGCATTCCAAATATTATGGATCTTGTGACAGTATGCATGTATTTTTTTGACAAGTTTCCCCCTGGTCTGTGGGCAAACTCTGAACATATCTCAAGCAAAAGTCAAGGCTGTTCACACTGTAACTGGAGTGACTATCTTATTGATTTTGATTGACAGGCTTTTTTAATGTGTAATTCACTTGCTAATGTAAATTGTGAATATAATTTATATGTATACTTCCGTTAGCTCCCACTAAAATATGGCAGTAAGTTATATTCTTTGATGGACTATTCATAAATTATTTCAGCAGCTGTTGAAAAGCATAGGGCAGTGGTTCTCAAAGTTTGGTCCCCCTTCAGCATCACCTGGGAACTGGTTAGAAATGCAGATTCCCAGTCCCTAATGCAGGGTTACCAAATCAGAAACTCTGGGGGTGGATCCCAGCAATTTGTCAAGCTGTCTAGGAAGGGCTAACCATTGAGAACCTATGCTACAGAATATCATTAGGAGTTGCAGGCATAAGGCGAGCAGAACTATTTACTACTCTAAAAAGAACCCAAATATCTTTTGGAAAAATTTTTATCCTCGAGCAAATTTGCCTGAATAAAAGGCCATCCCATCAGTGATGGCTTTAACATTTTCACATTCATTCAACATAATCTAAGTGTTTGAGAATTCCTTAAATATTCATCATATGGATTGTTTAATTTGGGATGATTCTGACATGCTAGCTACTATTAATTTTCCAGATGCTAGTTTTGGATGCAGTGAGATTCAGAAAAAAATTTTAGTTCTGTTAAACAAAACTCCAAGAAGATCTCTGTTAACTTCAGCATTTGAGAAATATCCCCAAAGTGAGGATTAATGGTAATATCACAATGACTGAAAAATTATGGGATTACTCCACTTGAAAACAATCTTCCTTCTGTCATATGTAATTCTCTTCACATAACTTAGTAAAAAGGATTGAGAAATACTGTCAGATAATATCTATATCCTGACTAATAAATATATATAAAACCCTTACAATTATATTTAATAAATGCCATTTTATCATGCTGGGACTCCATTTCTCTTGGCAAGTTTTCATTGATTTCTATTGCCAAAAAGAAGGAAAGAAAAGCAGAGTTGCAGGGTAGAAAGAGGAGTCAGGGAATGCAATCTTTAAACCTGGTTCTGCCATGGGCACCGTGTAGATGTGAACAAGACATGTGACCTCTTGAGGTCTCTCTTTTCTCCTCTGTGAAATGGAAAGGTGAATTAAGATCTCCGAATCCTGCTTCAATTAGCCCTTATAGTATAACGGACTGTTATAAACACAGGGCTTAAAACAGCAACTATTCACTATTTCTTATGAGCTGGTAAGTGTTCTGGGTGGTTCTCTGATCTCAGTTGGTTTGACCAGTCTCAGCTGGACTCACTGTGTAGGACAGGGGAGTGGCTGGAAGCTGACCAGTCATGATGGCCTCGTGCGGTTTTTCATCCTCCAGGAGGCAATCTGGGCTTGTTCTCATGCCCATGGCAGGGTTCCAAGAAGACAGAAGCATGCAGTCTTTTGAGGCAGAGATTCTGAACTGGCACAACAATGCAGCTGCCTCATTCTATTGGCCAAAGCAGGTCACAAGGCAGAGGGATTCAAAATGTGGGGAAATAGATCCCCCTTTCAATAGAAGCCACCACAGAACTGCATGGCAGAAAGTATGCTACAAGAAAAAGAATTGAGGAAGCTTTTGCTGTAAGGCCACCTTCCTAGTTTTATAATACTGTGAAGTATCAGGAAATATGGTAAATACAAAGCTATAGAATGCTCACTGTGGAGTGTTTCAGGTGTACAGAAATACTTAGAAAAATGAAAGATGCAGAAAGGATATAACATATTTGTAAAAACTGGAGTAACCATGTTTTAAGCAATGCTTCTCTTTAATTATTGTCTGAATTTCATATAAAGTCTGCTTCATCAACTGGATAAATATTTGACTGCTGTTCAGTAAATTGCATTAGTTTACTTTAACTGTATGCTCAGCCTTATTCAGGCATCCTACATTAGGCAATGTAGTGTGTAATGCATCTCTGCAGGTGACCAGAGCTATTCTCTGTATGAGGTAAATTAAAACTCATATTTTAAAAATTAAACATTCTTGCACTTCATGATTTCAATATTTAATTGTAACCTGTGTCAAGGCCTAATCTCTGACTGAGTCAGGCATGAAATTAACCAAAAAAAAGAAAGAAAAGCAAAAGCATAGGAGTTCTTCTACACTGTAAAAATAATGTGGTTTCTTTAGTTGCACAGTGATGTTTATATCCATTTTATAAAAATGACTCCACAAGCCAATAAGTTGGGAGACTAAGTTGCCATATGTGGTAACAGTGACCTGTTCAGAAAAATCAGTAACCTGAACTGTTGTTTATTATTTTTCACAGGAAACCAAATCTGTGGTTTTTTTTTTTGTCATCTTTATTTATTTTTTTTTAATTTTATTTTATTTTTAAACTTTACATAACTGTATTAGATTTGCCAAATATCAAAATGAATCCGCCACAGGTATACATGTGTTCCCCATCATGAACCCTCTTCCCTCCTCCCTCCCCATTCCATCCCTCTGGGTCGTCCCAGTGCACCAGCCCCACCTCCCAGAATATTGGAAATAAAAGCAAAAATAAACAAATGGGACCTAATTAACCTTAAAAGCTTCTGCACATCAAAGGAAACTATTAGCAAGGTGAAAAGACAGCCTTCAGAATGGGAGAAGATAATAGCAAATGAAGCAACTGACAAACAACTAATCTCGAGAATATACAAGCAACTCCTACAGCTCAACTCCAGAAAAATAAATGACCCAATCAAAAAATGGGCCAAAGAACTAAATAGACATTTCTCCAAAGAAGACATACAGATGGCTAACAAACACATGAAAAGATGCTCAACATCACTCATTATCAGAGAAATGCAAATCAAAACCACTATGAGGTACCATTTCACACCAGTCAGAATGGCTGCAATCCAAAAGTCTACAAGTAATAAATGCTGGAGAGGGTGTGGAGAAAAGGGAACCCTCTTACACTGTTGGTGGGAATGCAAACAAATCTGTGTTTTTAAAGGGATAAATTATTGACCTTATTTTAAACAATGATAGATAATAAAGTAAATGTGTTGATATCCAAAGTAGAACAAAAATGAAATATATCCAATAGTGCATTTGTTAAAAACGTCATGTTTGTCTCCATTTATACTTTCTGTTGGTTTTTCAAAAATTTCTTGTATGAAAAAAAATCCACACAAGCTTTTTTAAGGAATATGTACTTACAAATATAATAATAAATGTTTGTTGCAAATTTTATTATCTACAACAATTTTCATAGAATTAAAAGATTGCATTGATCAAGAGAGGGATATACTGCATTAGAAGAGGCAATTGTTTGGAGGTTAGTTAGTAAAACTGGATAGCGGTAGGCCAGTGAATTCACAGCATCATGTACAGGTTACCAAGTCATGGTGATAAAACAGGTAAGTTAAGGATGATCACATTATTTTCTTCACCACAAGAGTGAGATGAACTGAAATGCTTCTAACGTTTGACAACATGGAACAGAGGGTTTAATTGAGCCTTGTTGGTTTAATTGTTTCCTTGGTTTAATGAGTCCCTTGCCATACAGTCGTATTATATGAAAAAGTCACAGGTAAATAGTAAGCAGGCGTGGAGGCATATATGTCTGTAGGTCTACCTTAGGAGCAGAGAAGGCAATGGCACCCCACTCCAGTACTCTTGCCTGGAAAATCCCATGGACGGAGAAGCCTGGAAGGCTGCAGTCCATGGGGTCGCTGAGGGTCGGACACGACTGAGCGACTTCACTTTCACTTTTCACTTTCATGCATTGGAGAAGGAAAGGGCAACCCACTCCAGTGTTCTTGCCTGGAGAATCCCAGGGACGGGGGAGCCTGGTGAGCTGCTGTCTATGGGGTCGCACAGAGTCGGACACGACTGAAGTGACTTAGCAGCTACCTTAGGAGATGAGTTTGTACAGTAAGCAAAGGATGTGGACACGAAGGGATGAATTTGTATATAAACAGGTTGTTCCAAGCCTGGGTGATCAAGGACAGTTTGGATTCTGCAGTCTTGATGCTTCTTCACTAAGTTTGGTTGCAAACATGCCACCACTGATTTTATATATATTATGCATATAAATGTATACATATGAAAAAGATTAAATATCTACAACATTTAAAATAGTTAATATTTAACAAACATTACCCAATAAAAATTAGCAAAACTTAGTAAGAATCTAAACATTATTATGAAAATACAGATTTAAACAACAATGAAATATAATTTCATACCCAATAGGTAGGCAATAATATAAAATCTTATAATATTGTATCTTGTACAAGATGTTGAGAAATAAGAACTCCTAAACTGTTTTGGAGAGGAATTTGATGATATCCAGTAAATGTAAATATTTACATATCCTTAGATCCTGCTTTTTCATATCTTTGTACTAGATTGTTTATCATACATTTATCTTAACAGTAAAAATTTGGAAATAGCAAAAAATATCTTTAGTTGTATTAATAGATTGTGGTAATTCTTATGTGAAATAATATATAGTGATTAAGTACATTAGAGCTATATATATATGAATGTGGATTAAAATAATGAAAGTCTTCAGCAAATATAAAAATGTTGTAAAATGATGTGTCTGGTAGGGAATGATTAAAGACATTTAGAAACATGCCATTCTATTCATGGATACATATCCTTGAAATGTATTAAAGTGTTCATGGAATTGTAAACACAAAATTGAACTACTTCCCTTCCTTCCTCCTTCCTGCATTCCATTTCTACCTTCCTTTCTCTTCTCCTTCCTTCCTTTTTCTTTCCTTTTCAAGTGAAACTGTAATGTTTTTAAAAATATCTGAAGAAATATTACTAAAGGTTCAGTTTTGTTAAAGATGGGTGTAGCAAAAAGTGTTTATCTCATTCTCCATATATTTTATAATTTAAGAAAAACATTATTTCTATTTTTTTCAGATTTAATGATTATTCCATATTGGTGAATCTTTAACATTTGTAGATTCCTCCCCTTCACTCCCCAATTAGGTTTCTGCCTTGTATCTAACTATTTAGGACCCAAACAAGCACATATGGTAAATGCCTGTTTCAGTGCCATGTTATAAACTACTTATAGAGGAACAGTTCTGGCTCTAACATCTGTATTATAAAGTATTCTACTGTATTTTGAATTTGGCATTCAGAAGTTGGCTTCTCTGAGTAAACAAAAGGGTGAATCATTATGTAATGCTTTCATGCCAGGAATATAAGAAAGATTGCCTACTGTTTTTTTCAGTATTTATACTATTAGTCAAAGATATTTCAATTAAAAACTGAGATATGCTCTCTGCTCTATGAAAATCACTATTATGTCTGTAAAAGCCTTGATCCAATAATCAAACTGGTTTTGGTGAATATTCATATTATATGATTTGCCACTGATGAGTGACATCTTCATTGATGTTCCTCTTCTTTACAGGATGCATACCCACAGTGGGTGCTTTTGTTTATAGCAACTACCCTGATCACACTAACACATAACTGTCTGCTTGTAAATTTAGCCGTGGAAAAATCCTGGCTGTAAAATCCAGGTAACCTAATGGGAGATGAGACAACTACCTGAGTCAACAAGAACCACTTGATCAGGTGGGAGATAGTGGCGACTTAGCTTCCCCCCGCCTCAATAAATTTTATATCGTCAGGTTTATGGAAAAACTGACTTGTCACAAACCTTTATCCAATAATTTTGATGGGGCATATAATTTATTAGAGTGTATTCCAGTGGTAAGTTCTGTAGTAACACATTATCTTAGAGAATTTGTAAAGCCCTCTAAGTTGTGTGTCTTGCAGATGAGGAAACTAAAGATTGGGTTTAAAAAATTGCCTGTGTTAAGCAATGAGGAAGTGGAAAGGTGGATTTCACCTGGTAAGGCTGATTTGAAAATCCACATACTTAATCTCTTTCCAGTGCTTTCTTCTAGTATCACTGTATTAGCAACAGTGAAACTCTCTACTATAGCAAAATATAGTATTACTGCTTATCATATAATGTTGGAAATTTTTGGTGCCAAATCCTAGGACAAACAATTTATGAAAGGAAAGGGAAAAAAAGTGAAAGAGATAAAATAATACGTCCCAGGAGCCAACTCTTTATCAAGGCAATACAATAATAAAGGAACAATCTTGTTTGCAGCTTTGTCATTTCCTCTCAAAGATTGTGTTGCTCAGATCATATTTTCATAAGCTGTCTCTAATACTTAAATTTGCATTCAAGAATACCTACATACATGAAAAAGCTTTTGAAGTTTTTAAATTTGTGATTAATAATAAACTTCAGAACTAGAAGTATTCATAACATACCTTCCTACACGGAGTTCCAGATAATATCTCTTTCAAGGTTTCTGGCATAAGTCAGGAAGACCAAGATGAGACCATCAAGTTCTTGTAAAGTCCAAATGACCTATTCATCTCTTTCCTTTGGTGACTTGAAAATTTTAGTTATCAATCTCTGGTTTAATCTGAATCAGTTGTTCTTTCATTCACAATTTGGGATTCACAATGAAAATACTAACTTCTGGTGCTTATGTTATATCTGTATCTCTCAAATTTTAGGTTGCTACTCATTAATGGTTTAGGGAAAACTAGTAGTTGTCAAAAAATAAGTAAGATAGCAAACAGCATTAAGAAAGAAAATAAAAGGAAATAGAATATGATAAATATCTTAGTATATGACTTATCATAAAGGCTTCTCTGGTGGCTCAGACAATAAAGAATCTCCCTGCAATGCAGGAGACTTGGAGTCGATCCTTGGGTATTCTTCAGTTCAGTTCAGTTCAGTTCAGTTGCTCAGTCGTGTCCGACTCTTTGAGACCCCATGAATCGCAGCATGCCAGGCCTCTCTGTCCATCACCAACTCCCAGAGTTCACTCAAACTCATGTCCATCGAGTCAGTGTTGCCATCCAGCCATCTCCTCTGTCATCCCCTTTTCCTCCTGCCCCCAATCCATCCCAGCATCAGAGTCTTTTCCAATGAGTCAACTCTTCGCATGAGGTGGCCAAAGTACTGGAGTTTCAGCTTTAGCATCATTCCTTCTAAAGAACACCCAGGGCTGATCTCCTGTAGAATGGACTGGTCGGATCTCCTTGCAGTCCAAGGGACTCCCAAGAGTCTTCTCCAACACCACAGTTCAAAAGCATCAATTCTTCAGTGCTCAGCTTTCTTCACAGTCCAACTCTCACATCCATACATGACCACTGGAAAAACCAAAGCCTTGACTAGACGGACCTTTGTTGGCAAAGTAATGTCCCTGCTTTTCAATATGCTATCTAGGTTGGTCATAACTTTCCTTCCAAGGAGTAACCACTCCAGTATTCTTACCTGGAGGATTCTGTGGACAGAAGACCCTGGTGGGCTATATAGTCCATGGGGCTCAAGGAGTCAGTCATGACTAAGCAACTGACACTTTCACTTTTCAAGGGTACATGAACGCAAGTATTATCTCAGATATATATGGATCTGGAATTCATGTAAAATGTGTTCCTTTCTGTATACCATGATTAAAAGTCAGAAAAGTTATTCTAGTAGAATTAACTGGATCTAATAAAAACATTTGGCTCTCTTTCAATCAGGTAAAGTCACAAGCACCCCTCAGACCAGTGGATTACTGTTCTTTGAAGACAGTTAAATAACCATTGACTCATGAGAAGTCTAATTAGAAAGCTGATAGAGATATTTCATCTGCTATGATTTCTACCTCCTCCCCCATTTTCAGAGAGAAAATTCCTCAAATGACTGTCCTAATTCATGACAATACAGTCATTTCTTCAAGCGTAAATTGTTATTTTTACCACTAAACTTTAGTCTATTGAATGGAGGAAAATAGTGAAGTCAGTTGTTTTGTATAACATGGAAAACAGAGCATGTGGATGGATTTCATCATTTTTTTGGTTAATTATTTTGACTCCAGGCAGACATAATTTAAATGTTATCTTGAACCACTAAAATAATCACCTCACTTCAGTTCAGTTGCTCAGTTGTGTCCGACTCTTTGTGCCCCATGAATCGCAGCACGCCAGCCCTCCCTGTCCATCACCAACTCCCAGAGCCTACCCAAACTCATGTCCATCGAGTCAGTGATGCCATCCAGCCATCTCATCCTCTGTCGTCCCCTTCTCCTCCTGCCCCCAATCCCTCCCAGCATCAGAGTCTTTTCCAATGAGTCAACTCTGCGCATGAGGTGGCCAAATTATTGGAGTTTCAGCTTCAGCATCAGTCCTTCCAATGAACACCTAGGACTGATCTTCTTTAGGATTGACTGGTTGGATCTCCTTGCACTCCAAGGGACTCCCAAGAGTCTTCTCCAGCACCACAGTTCAAAAGCATAATTCTTCAGCGCTCAGCTTTCTTCACAGTCCAACTCTCACATCCATACATGACCACAGGAAAAACCATAGCCTTGACTAGACAGACCTTTGTTGGCAAAGTAATGTCTCTGCTTTTCAATATGCTATCTAGGTTGGTCATAACTTTCCTTCCAAGGAGTAAGCGTCTTTTGATTTCATGGCTGCAATCACCATCTGCAGTGATTTTGGAGCCCCCCAAAATAAAGTCTGACACTGTTTCCACTGTTTCCCCATCTATTTCCCATGAAGTGATGGGACCAGATGCCATGATCTTAGTTTTCTGAATGTTGAGCTTTAAGCCAACTTTTGCACTCTCCTCTTTCACTTTCATCAACAGGCTCTTTAGTTCCTCGTCACTTTCTGCCATAAGAGTGGTGTCATCTACATATCTGAGGTTATTGATATTTCTCCTGGCAATCTTGATTCCAGCTTGTTGCTTGCTCCAGCCCCGCATTTCTCATGATGTACTCTGCTTATAACTTAAATAAGCAGGGTGAAAATATACAGCCTTGACATACTCCTTTTCCTATTTGGAACCAGTCTGTTGTTCCATGTCCAGTTCTAACTGTTGCTTCTTATATAGGTTTATCAAGAGGCAGGTCAGGTGGTCTGGTGTTCCCATCTCTTTCAGAATGTTCCACAGTTTATTGTGATCCACACAGTCAAAGGCTTTGGCATAGTCAATAAAGCAGAAATAGATCTTTTTCTGGAATTCTCTTGCTTTTTCTATGATCCAACAGATGTTGCCAATTTGATCCTGGTTCCTCTGCCTTTTCTAAAACCAGCTTAAACATCTGGAAGTTCATGGTTCATGTACTTTTGAAGCCTGGCTTGGAGAATGTTGAGCATTACTTTACTGACGTGTGAGATGAGTGCAGTTGTTTGGTAGTTTGAGCATTCTTTGGCATTGCCTTTCTTTGGGATTGGAATGAAAACTGACCTTTTCCAGTCCTGTGGCCACTGCTGAGTTTTCCAGTCACCTCAAGCACTCATAATAACTGACACTTTTGATTACTTATAAGCCAAAAGTTGTACTAATTCCCATTGTAGCTGGATTGTAAGAATCATGGAGGAAGGCATTCAAAACACAACTCCCAGGCCCCTCCCCTAGACCCTATAATTCACTTCTGTTATGGGGCCCAGGAACTTCTTACTTAGAAACATCTTTGACAATACTTGTTCTTTCCCTGGTGGCTCAGATGGTAAAGCATCTGCCTACAATGCAAGAGACCTGGATTTAATCCCTGGCTTGGGAAGATTCTCTGGAGACGGAAATGGCACCCCACTCCAGTACTCTTGCCTGGAAAGTCCCATGGAAGGAGGAACTTGGTAGGCTACAGTCCATGGGGTCTCAAAGAGTCAGACATGACTGAGTGACTTCACACACATACACTCACATGGGGCCCAGGAACTTCTTACTTAGAAACATTTTTGCCAATACTTGTTCTTTCTTTTTAAGTTGAAAAAAAAAAATTGTTTTAATTAGTATAGTAGATGTGAAGTGGTTTCTGTGGCTTTGATTTGCGTATACCTTATAGCTGATTTGTTCAGCATCTTTTCACGTGCTTTTTGGCCATTTGTATATCATATCTTTAGAGAAGTATTGATTAAAATCCTACATTTACCTTTTGAATTCTCCACGTCTCTTTTTGCACTTAGCCCTCTCTTTCCCTGTTCTCCTCATATGCTGTTATAATGGTGTTAATCATAATAACTGGGTAATGCCAGGCACAGTGCTAAGCACTTTAAATACATATGTTCTTTAATTCTATTAGGTTTTATTTCCATTTTAAAGATAAGAAAACTGAGACCCAGAGAAGGTTAAGTTGAATGTAGTTCATTAAAAACCAAGAAGTAGAGACTGATTTCAAAGCCAGTTCTCTCTGGTTTGAAAGTCCATGCTCTTAACCTCTGCATTGGAGGTCTATAGACTAGCTTCTGTTGCTAGCTTATACAGGGAAATTCTGTTTTAGATATGTACCATCTTATACATTTTTAATAATAAGTTTAAGTGACTGAAAAGGATGTAATTTCCCACATATTGTAAATATTATCATTTAAAAACATAACTGTTATATCAGTCTTTTAAATGTTTCCAAGGGACTCTAAATGCCATGGTGATAAGGTATCCAGAACCACTGATTTAAAAAATTTATGGACAATTATTATTTTTTTTTGCTTGAAATTGTATTTTTATTATATTACTTCCCCAGAATGTTATCATAATATAACATTTTTCATGCTTGAAAGTCTTTTATTGATCACTCAGACTTTCTGTATCAAAAATATGAATATAAATTAAAATTGAATTTTAAATAATTTCTTATAAATATAAAGCTGTCAGTGTTAAGGATTCCTTCTGATTGTGTTGTTAGTATAGCAGTCAGCTGTTAAAATCAAAAATAGATTACAGATTTTGAAAACTTATCAATAACTATAACAAGTAAATTTCTATTGGAAATACACCTTTTTAGTAGGATAGATGAAGCTGTTTTGATACCTTGATTAAAGGAGAATCTGTGCATAACAGTTTTTCAACTTGTCCCTTTGACACTCCAGAGCACTGTAATTATAAAATAATGCAACAAATAATGCAAAAAAATAAACAACAAATAATGACATGTGAAAAGAGTGCTTTTTCATTGTTGTTTTTCAGTTGAGAGGAGCTAATTTGAAAGGAGTTGTAGGGAAGGGAACCTGACTGGTGTGCTGCCTTTATCACATACACGAGCCCTCTAAAATAGGGCAAGTTTAGAAAAGGACACATATAGCAATAATGGACCTGGAAATTGATTCTTTCAAAATTATTCATCCATTTTACTCCTTACAGGTGCTCTGTGTACCCTGGGGGGTTGAAGGCCACTATACTGCACAAGATTAGTAAGTGAGGGAGTGACCTCTCAAGGCTCCAACCCAACCTCACTCAGTTCAGTTCAGTTCAGTCACTCAGTCGTGTCCGACTCTTGGCGAACCCATGAATCACAGCACGCCAGGCCTCCCTGTCCATCACCAACTCCCAGAGTTCACCCAGACTCACATCCATCGAGTCGGTGATGCCATCCAGCCATCTCATCCTCTGTCGTCCCCTTCTCCTCCTGCCCCCAATCCCTCCCAGCATCAGGGTCTTTTCCAATGAGTCAACTCTTCGCATGAGGTGGCCAAAGTACTGGAGTTTCAGCTTTAGCATCATTCCCTCCAAAGAAATCACAGGGCTGATCTCCTTCAGAATGGACTGGTTGGATCTCCTTGCAGTCCAAGGGAGTCTTCTCCAACACCGCAGTTCAAAAGCATCAATTCTTCGGCACTTAGCTTTCTTCACAGTCCAACTCTCACATCCATACATGACCACTGGAAAAACCATAGCCTTGACTAGACAGACCTTTGTTGGCAAAGTAATGTCTCTGCTTTTGAATATGCTATCTAGGTTGGTCATAACTTTTCTTCCAAGAAGTAAGCGTCTTTTAATTTCATGGCTGCAGTCACCATCTGCAGTGATTTTGGAGCCCAAGAAAATAAAGTCTGCCACTGTTTCCACTGTTACCCCATCTATTTCCCATGAAGTGATGGGACTGGATGCCATGATCTTCGTTTTCTGAATGTTGAGTTTTAAGCCAACTTTTTCACTCTCCTCTTTCACCTTCATCAAGAGGCTTTTTAGTTCCTCTTCATTTTCTGCCATAAGGGTGGTATCATCTGCATATCTGAGGTTTTTGATATTTCTCCCAGCAATCTTGATTCCAGCTTGTGCTTCCTCCAGCCCACCATTTCTCATGATGTACTCTGCATATAAGTTAAATAAGCAGGGTGACAATATACAGCCTTGATGTATTCCTTTTCCTATTTGGAACCGGTCTGTTTTTCCATGTCCCCAAAAAAATAGACATGACTGTCTGCTAAGATATTTGCACATGTGATCTTGTGTCATTGTTGGAACAATTTGGCAAGGTAGGATATGTTTAGTGTATATATAAAGAGAGTAATTTGTCTAGATTACAGAAATTTTATGTAGCTGAGCAAAAACCCGAACTCATTCTGTCTCCTTTTTTCATTCTTTATTACTCATGTCAACTAGAAGCAATATAATTCAATTCAAATAATTCTTGTTTGACTTTTTTTCAGACTTTTACACTACCATTACTTTGTCTTCTTTTTAATTCACAGGAGGAGTGATGAGCTGAACCTAAGCGTGTCTGTGTTTGATAGACTCTGAGGAGGAGAGTTTTTTGAATAGAGAAGATTTCTGGTATCCACCATCTGCCTCTGACCATGGACCACTCTCTGGACAATTTCAGTATGAAGGTGGGCAAAATCGCATACTAATTTTGAAAGGGTGCAGAGCTGAGGACCCTTTGCTCATACTTTTCTAAATTATAAGATTGTGACTCAGATTTTATGTGGGAGAGAAAACTGTCCATTGTTGGATGGTGGGGCGGTGGGGCGGGGGTCGGGCGGTGGGCAGTGTCACTGGATAAAAACATTTTCTTTTTTTAAAGTGAGATCATTGTGAAACTAAATCACTAAAATTTTGGATAGCTTTGTTTCTCTCTAAGAACTCAGATTTTAAAAGTATATATGAGACCTGACTATGTAATTTATTCATGAGTTATAAGGTAATGTTAGGTTTAGCTTTCATTCTATAAATAGAGCAATAAAAGCACAGACCAACACCTTTCAGTTACCCTGTAAGTAACTTCATGGTTAGATGTATCTGGTATACTGAGCATAAAGCCATTTTCTATCACATAATGAAAATATTTGGAAAACCACTAAAGCGATGAGAGTTATAGAACTCTTAAAACTGTAATTGTCTGATTCCATTATTAGAGTGAAAAGTATTTGGAAATGTTTTCATTTCCAAGTAAATGGCAGGGTATCATTCAAGATTACTAGTTGATTGTCCCACCCCTTTTCTTTAAAGACTAAAGTCAAATGAGGTCAAAAAGAGAAAAAGGAAAGTCAAAAGGTAAAAGGAAAGGTTTAAAATTAGGGCCTTTTTTGATGTTGGTATTTCTTTAGGTGACAGATAAGTAAACAAAAATTATTAAAAAGTTCATAAACAGATAAGATGTTTGTAGAAAAATAATACTTGAATCGTTCCTTCCCCCAAATCTAATGCTTGAATATTTCTTTCCCCAAATTCTTGCATGAACTTTATAAAGAAAATAAACATATACATAAACAGAAAATGAGCCTCTTGCTTGTTAGGTAAAGCATTAATTACAGAAAACTTTTTTTTAAAGGATTCCTTTCTTAGACACTGCTGGCATTTCTTCCTGCTATCTTTTGCATCTTGCCTCTTATATAATTTCACTGCTTGTTAGAGGCTTTATTACAAGGCAGCCAGGCTTAAAACAATGAGATGAAACCGACTTTACTACTTTTTAAATACATTGTAGGAATAAGATCAGAAAAAGGTAGAACAGGAGAGTTTTGGATTATGAGTAGATTATCTGAATTACCTGGACATCCCTTCTCCAAGCAATGCACATTTAATTATGGCTTACCTCCGTATTCCTCCATAAATTTGTGGAAAAGCCCAGGAAAAAGGGGAGGCATATTCATGAGCCAAGAACTTGGTTGAACACACAGAAAGAGAAAAAAAATAGCAGCTCAACATCAGCTTTTATTCAGGAAAAATCCACTTAGTGAAGCTACTTTGAAGGAGGGATAAACACTGGCGGACAAATTGGTCCATCATGGGACGGGTTTTACAAGATAAGTGAACACTTACTTCTTTGAATCCAAGAGCTATGCTGCAGCCTGACAAATCCTAGGCACAGTTTATCAAACAGCCGCAACAGGTTCCTTGGAGATCTCACAAATGACATTTCTTTACGTGCAACTTGATAAGTGTAATTCCCCATCTCCAACTTTTCCTGTATTACTTCATATCTAATCTGATTCTTTCTTCAAGAATTGTTTTATGCCTCTTAATGTATTGTGGGGAATTTGCTTTTAGGCTCTTGGGTAACAAGGGGAAAATGAATTGCAATCTAGTAGAATCTTGACAATATAACCATTACATAGTGAGTGCTACAGCCAACAAAGAAAAGAAAGATGAAGAGAGCAGTGTTTGATTCTGGTAAATTGTATCCATCACAATTTTGCTTCTGTAGAATAAATGGAGTATATGGAATAGCTAAGGATAATCTATTAGTTGTTTACTCAGTTGAACAGCAGAAAGAAGTCATTCCATTCTGGAAGAACTGTGAGTTGTCCTTTCAAAAAAGATACAATTACTGTTATTTTGCAAACAATTATTAGATACATTTAATAAATGATACTTAGCAGACAACACTTACAAAGTATGTCCCTGTAAATAAGAAAAACACACAACTCTTCTGATGAGAAAGCTACTTTTTTTTTTTTTTTATTTCTAAGATCAGAGAAAGGACTGACCAAAAAAAAAGTAATTTCACCTTTTGAAATACTGTATTTCTGAAGTCATTAAGCCTCTGTTATGTACATAATATCTAGTAATTACTGTGTAAGTACAGTTCAGTGGAAAGAAAATATTCTTTGCATGAACAGTCCAAGGAATATCACAAAGCATTTCATCTTTTGCCCTATTCAGGACACTGTGGTTCTTACCGTTTGAACCTTGGATCGGTATCTTGAAGCCCGTTTCCCTTCTGACCTATCTCCTCCTTGTTTTCTGCAAAATCTCACTTGGTCTCTAGTCCTCTGCCCTCAAGATAAAGTTTGTCTTTCCATTGATGAAGGAGAAATGACTATAAACCATTTAGTGTTTTCTTTCTAATTTTGACCACCTCTCAGGAGAATAATGTCTGGGTTACTGTATAAGTCTGCCTCTACTGATTTATCAAATGTGGGAAGGTCAAAGAAAGAAAATGGGGAGAAGAAAGAAAATCTCATCTTGCCAAATAACTCATAAACTAATATTTTAAGCATTTATACCATATTTTTAAACTTGACTGCAATTTTAAAATATCTTAAAATTTCCATGCACATTTAAGGAAAGAACCTACAAACAATATATATAGTAATGAAAGTTTGAGATGAATATGGAACTAAAATAGCATCATTTGACTTAAATTTTACTTAAAAATTATTTTTTAAGCATTATTAAGTTAAAAATCATGTGTCTATTCTAATATGTTACTGTTCCAGTGATGATAATCATGATAGCTAATGTTATTAACCAGCTAATATGTGCCTGATACAGTTCCATACACTTCAGAGTTATTTCAGAATGGAAGATTAAATAAATGGTCATTATTCTAAGATACTGGATCTGGGTGAGCTTAAAATATTGTGGCTTGTGTTTTTCTAATGGTTTCTGGGATTGGAACCTGATTACTGGAGTTCAACGGGTAAGAGGTCAGTTTGTGAAACTCTTGGGTTTATTACTCTTCTTAACATTTTTTAGAGACTGGAGTTGAAGAAAATAAATCCTAATGTTAATCTTCACTTGCTCACATTCATCTCTGAAACTCTTGAAAACATTGTTATTCTGGAGATGAAGCAATCTTTTATGTGACTATTCCAACTGGTTAAGCACCTGTAAGCAAATAATGAACATGCTTGTAATTCAGTAATTCCACAGCTCGTAGAATAATGTGTCAGTGTCCACTCTGGAATGAATGTTGTTTATGCCACTTTTACTAAATCTTTGGCTCTGGTGTCCTGGACTGCATCTCCTTCCACCAATTATCAGGACACATATATCCCATGAATTTAAGTTGGATACACTTTCCTGGTATCTATGATTTGTCTAATCCTTCTTAAAACATTGAAACTGCTTTTGAGCTGTCTAAAGATCTTTTCAATAGCAAGAATTTAACTTAGAAATTCCAAGATGTACAAAGAAGACATTATGTAAAGATATTCCTTTAGAATATAAGAACAAAGATGAAATTATATATTAAATTCCAAAATGGAATACCCATTGCCATGGATGCACAGTATTATATTGAAGTAGTGTAAAATAGCCAGAAGGCATGGTTTCTTGAATAGCACTGTGCTGATAGGCTGCTTTTGTGCATGCAGCATCGCTTCAATCATGTCCAACTCTTTTTGGCCCCAAGGACACTGTAGCCCACTAGGCTCCTCTGTCCATGGGATTCTCAGGCAAGAATACTGGAGTGGATTGTCATTTCCTCTTCCCAGGGATATTCCTGACTCAGGAATCAGACCCATGTCTCTTATGTCTCCTGCATTGCAGGTGGGTTCTTTACCACTAGTGCCACTTGGGAAGGATGCTTTTAGTTGCATCTTAAATTTAAATTTGCTCAAATGGTTAAAAAAAATCATTGGGTCATCATTCCCCTCTGTCTTCAGCTAGATACCTGTTTCCAGGAGAATGCCAGGTACTGATTAACTTAAATGTATTGTAGGTTATTAAGACCAATCACAATGAAAGGGAAATGGATTTTGCTGATTGGTTTATGTCAGTCTTAGACCATATCAGGAGCTGGGGGTAGCATCACTTTTACCCAGAAACATTCTGTTCCACAATGAAAGTGGAGTAGACTTGATAATGGAGGTAGAACCATAATGTTCAGTACATCTGTATTTTTAGTTTTGGAAGTTTATTGCTGAGGGATTTTTCTTATCTGTCTCATATTTTTGGATCAAAGAAAAATATAAGCAAGTATTATTGAAAGATTAGAAAGTCTAAATTAAAAAAAAAAAAGTCAAGCTATCTGCAGTTTGTTAGGGACAGTCCCCTTTGGATCTCTTGTTTCTGCATGTCTCATGGATTAGAAAGTCTAAATTAAAAAAAAAAAAAGTCAAGCTATCTGCAGTTGTTAGGGACAGTCCCCTTTGGATCTCTTGTTTCTGCATGTCTCATGGACAGAGGCACTGATTGCCTTTGTTCCACATCACCTTTTCAAAGAGGTTTATATAGTAAACATCCTTGGAAAATGGAGCTGGTATTACCCTCTGTGGCAAAAGTCAGGGATGCTTACTGCCCTTTATAAAATATGTGGATGCCCTAAACTTGGGGCCCCTCACTTGTTTGGCACCACCTGACCTACTTTTCTAGCTCTCTGGAATTGGAACTTGGGGAAATGGCACAAATACTGATAAACACTGGCTGCTGATATTGCCATCAGTAATATATGGTTCTTTGCCTCTGACCAGGATTCTCCTTTCTTCTACCAGCATCTATGAACCTGTGGCAAGGTAACCTGTTAGCCTGCAAGTTGGGTAAATTTCAGACTCTTCACAGTTCTTAACTGCCAAATATGATAATATGTGAAACAGACAAGTATTCCACCTTTGATATTTCCTTTAGTAGATACATGTAAAACTTTACCCTCTACTAAAACTGCTATATGGAAGCCACAAAATTACCATATTTGCTGATTTTCCTGGACTGCTAGCATTTCCAGGAGACTGCTACATCACAAGAGTCACTCTCTACTCATGCAGAATGAATTCCAATCCAGGGTTCCTTGTATTAAGTCCATACCACACTTTTTGTATCATTTCATTATTTGGCTGGAAGAATTAGGCAAAAGAAAAATCGGGGTAACAGTTTTTCCCTGTATATAGATTCTCTAAGCAAAGTCTTACCAGGACTCCTGGCACCGTTCTAGGTAGTACTTTAAATTTTAGCAAAGGAAATACTTTGAGGCCCACTTTTTGTTTCAACAGTACCTGCCTTGCTTTGTTTTTCAATTAATTTTAGAAGCAACTGGCCTGAGGTTTGATTTGTACCTGAGTTCAACTACTTAAGCTTATTTATAGTTTTGAATAACTGATCTTGCAATTTTACACTTAATATCCTAATACTATATAAGTTGGTTTATATAGTTAAATCACTGTGACCATTCTTTTGTCAATTAGTAAAGAGTAATTTGATAGGCTTGCTTTCACTGTAACCCTCTTCTACATGGAACAAAAGAGAGGCCATTTCTCTTTGGGTCCTTAAATGCTGCCTTCTGTGTACTTTCTCCATTTACCTCTCTTTGTCTTCTGAGCAAGCTTTCCTTTGGGTTCCTAATACCTCCCCCCCCCACACTTACTCATTTCTCTCCCTTCAAAAATCAATTTTCAGAAGAACTTACACAAGTGTAAATTATTAATAATGTTTAGTATTACCACATAACATCTCCTTTCAAGTACTGCTCAAACCCTAGTCATAAGCATGGAGTTTTAGTTAAACAAACACAAATTATAAATATCAGAAGAGCTTTTAGGGCTTGGGGGAGTATTCCTGGTACCCAGAAAACACACCATGTAACATCTACTTTTAACTTCTAATGATAATATAATCTCACCTTATCTCAATTTTTCCTTCTATAAAATGAAAATACTGCTCTCTGCTTGTACTTACATGATAATAAAGATTAAAAAAAAAAAGGTTTGAGTAAAAATAAAGTATAACATTTTAAGCCTTGATTCTCTCCTAGAGGAAATTACCATTCTTTATATATATATATATATATATATATATAAAGGTAATAGAGCTTTGCTTTTAGTTTGTGCTATGTGACCCCATGGACCGTAGCCTGCCAGGCTCCTCTGCCCATGGGTTCTTCAGGCAAGATACTGGAGTGAGTTGCAATTTTCTACTCCAGGAGGTCTTTATGACACAGGGATCTAACCAGTATCTTTTGTGTCTCCTGCTTTGGCAGGTGGGTTCTTTACTACTGTGCCACCTGGGAAGCAGTTTGTGCTACAGTAGCTTATGGTTTCTGGCTTGATGCTTTCTTTGTAGGAAGGTGTATTCCTGCCAGGCAGGCTCTCTGGCTGCCCAGGAGTGGGATGCTTGCTCTTGAAATTGCAAATTCAGTTGTTGTTATTTTCTTCTTTTGTCTGCACCATGCAGCATGCAGGATCTTAGTTTCCTGAACAGGGATCAAACCTACAGCCCCTGCAGTGGAAACGCAGAGTCTTAACCATTGGACTACCAGCGATGTCCAGAGAATTCAGCTTTTGATAACTTCACAGACAACCTGTTCTTTTGTGAGTCTTGAGATTTAATAGATACTGGGATGCAATTACTGGCAAAGGTTAACAACAAATACAAAATAAAATGATCAGTGCTCGGGTATGCAACTTCACTTCAGTTCAGTTCAGTCATTCGATCGTGTCCAACTCTCTGCGACCCCATGAATCGCAGCACGCCAGGCCTCCCTGTCCATCACCAACTCCCAGAGTTCACCCAAACTCATGTCCATCGAGTCGGTGATGCCATCCAGCCATCTCATCCTCTGTCGTCCCCTTCTCCTCCTGCCCCCAATCCCTCCCAGCATCAGGGTCTTTTCCAATGAATCAACTCTTCGCATGAGGTGGCCAAAGTATTGGAGTTTCAGCTTTAGCATCATTCCTTCCAAAGAACACCCATTGAGGTCATTATTGGAGGCAGAGCATAGGATAAATGGTTACGGCACAGGCTCTGGAGTCTGACTGCTGACATCACATCTCGGGTATGCCTTTTATTAGCTGTGTAACCTTGGGCAAGTCACCCACCCACTCTGTGCCCCAGTGTCACCCACTATAAATTGAGAATGAGAGCACTTACCTTGCAGAATTGCTATGAAGATCAAATGAGTTAGCACACATAAAGTATTTAGTACAAAATTAACACAATATAAATATTGTTAAATAATTGAAAAAATAATAAACCATGGAGAAAGAGAAGAAAGTTTCAAATATGGACCAAAGTCCTGAAGGATAAAATCTGATTAAAAAAAAAAGTTAGTATGTTGATGTTTATTGATGTTTGTAATGAACCACAGCCCTGCCTTTGAATTCACAAGAAGAAAGAAAATTTATATTAGAGACATTTACTCTATAGTCCTGAATGTAATAAAACTGAGCATAAAATGTTTTAAACTTGTTGATAGTTCTCATATTGGTCTCATATCTTTTATCTGAATGAGATAATATACAATTTTACATACCTATTATTGTGCCACATAGACTACAAATGCCCAGTAAATTCATAGATGTTCATGGCCACCCATGCAGAAATGAAATATTTAACTACAAGAATATCTTGTGCTTAGGAAGCTATTTGCTGACATCTCTTCCTCTGATATTTGGTGAACATGCAAAGTGATTTATGCACAACTTGAAGGAAATGCTCCCATAGTGACTTTCAGAATATTTTGAGAATACTAGTAATACATATTTTAAAAGTGCTTTCTACTGTGAAGTTTTTCAATTTTTTTGTTTGTTTTATCATGTAAAAGCACATTAGGCAAACTAATCATCTGGGGAACTCCTTAGTTTATCTCACCAAAAGCAGTAAGAGTCTACGGGTGTCTATTTTTAATAATAAAGCAGATAAATTGTGATATGTATTAATTATGGTTATTAATTTAACTTTTGTTAAAGGAAAGATTCATTGTTATGCTTTTCATGTAGAACAGTCCTTTATTACTTTTAACTAACATTAAACATTTCCATAGTAGAAATTTAGTTTAGTTCAGTTACAGCAGTTATTAAAGAAAATTAAGCATTTTTTTTTGTATTTATATAAAACTAACTACAGTTGCCCCTTTTGGTAATAAAACCAGATATATCAGAGTTCAGATTTGCCAAAGGGATGAACAAAAGGATGACAACTTGTGTTCCAAGTGATTTTTTAGTTTTAAAAAGAGTTTCTTTAAATAGTTGCCCTCCTAGTACATGTCAGCATTAGTTGTAGATCACTCTTCTTAACAAAATTTAGTGGGCCAAGAGATCTAAACCTTACATGTTAGATGTCACTGCTAATTAGAGTTCAGTCATGTATAAAGTTATAATGTAAGTCAATGGGAAATTATAATTTCCAGACTTAATTTTCATATTACATATATGATGTAAAATGAAGAAGGTCCATACCATATGCCTTTAAAATCAGATTTGAGGGACAGAATGTTAGGATGTACTGAAGAACTCAGAGTTATTGGAGGGAAAATGATGTCAGTGGTTCCATCTCTAGCCACAATTGGTATTATAATGTTAGCAGTTTATGTGAACTTTAATATTCAAACATATTTTCACATGCTTGCTGCTGCTGCTGCTAAGTCTCTTCAGTCGTGTCTGACTCTGTGCGATTCCATGGACTGCACCCTACCAGGCTTCTGCGTCCATGGGATTCTCCAGGCAAGAACACTGGAGTGTGTTGCCATTTCCTTCTCCAATGCATGAAAGGGGAAAGTGAAAGTGAAGTCGCTCAGTCGTGTCTGACTCTTAGCGACCCCATGGACTGCAGCCTACCAGGCTCCTCCATTCATGGGACTTTCCAGGCAACAGTACTGGAGTGGGTGCCATTCACATGCTTAGATAGTGTTTATATTTTTCATGCTAAAAATTTGATGCTGAAGTTTTGTGAAATAATTAATAGTCACTTTTGCTGATTGCATGATGAAAGCCTCTCACCTGACTGATAACTTAGCCATTAAAACAAAATATTTGGGAGAAAAGTTATATAAAAGCACATTTTTCTCACTGGTGCATATTGGCTAGGCCGCTTTGATATTCAAATGTATAAGAGTTAGAATTAATATTATAAAAATTGGGACCTAGAACCCAACAACATGATCACATTTAACATTATTGATTATAGCTGAAGTAAACTACATAGCTAAGGGTTAGAAAAGCTAAAGTTTGCTTTGTCAGGGGATCATTCACTATATTCTATGTGATTGTGGAATTTCTAATTTTTTTAGCTTAATTCCAAGGCTAGCAGAATTTTTCCTGCACATCTCAGTTCTTCCAGAAATGTTAATTGGCACACCTAAACAAGGAGGGTAAAACTATGTCTGAAAAAGGATATTAAAAACTAGTATTCCTATGTGTTTTGTACAAGTGTAAATAATCACTTCATGGGAAATAGATGAGGAAAGTGTCAGACTTTATTTTGGGGGGGCTCCAAAATCACTGTAGATAGTGATTGCAGCCATGAAATTAAAAGACGCTTACTCCTTGGAAGGAAAGTTATGACCAACCTAGGTAGAATATTAAAATTAGAGACATTACTTTGCCAACAAAGGTCCATCTAGTGAAGGCTATGGTTTTTTCCAGTGGTCATGTATGGATGTGAGAGTTGGACTATGAAGAAAGCTGAGCACCGAAGAATTGATGCTTTTGAACTGTGGTGTTGGAGAAGACTCTTGAGAGTCCCTTGGACCACAAGGAGATCCAACCAGTCCATCTTAAAGGAGACCAGTCCTGGGTGTTCACTGTTCATTCAGCTAAAGCTGAAACTCCAATACTTTGGCCACCTCATGCGCAGAGTTGACTCATTGGAAAAGACTCTGATGCTGGGAGGGATTGGGGGCAAGAGGAGAAGGGGACGACAGAGGATGAGATGACTGGAAGGCATCACCGACTCAATGGACATGAGTTTGAGTGAACTCTGGGAGTTGGTGATGGACAGGGATGCCTGGCGTGCTGAGATTCATGGGGTTGCAAAGAATTGGACATGACTGAGTGACTGAACTGAACTGAAGTGAAATAATACTTTATTATCTTTTGAAAACTATATATGTATATATATAGTTACCATAGTCATATATAACATATATAGTTAGAGTTTTTCACCCAAATCAGGATACATAGTCTTAAAATATGATGACCAGCTTACTTCCATGCACAATCAATAATCTGTGAGTATCTAATTTGGGTGCTAAAAATAAAATCTCATGGATAGAATACTATCCATGATCCTTTTGTTAACATAGTTTCTCAGAGAATGTATCTGTTACACATGTCAGGCCTAAAGGTCATTAATAATTATAAGGGCTATTATAAAATCAATTTCATTTGCTAGTAATGTTGAATTACTAGGAAAAGAGTAAGTTAAAAAAATTATGAGATTTGATTTTAATTTTTTTGCAAAAATGATCATTTATATGTGTATGGACTTCAGTAGTTGCAGCACGTGGACTCAGCGGTTGCTGCTCCAGGGCTCTAGAGCACAGGCTCTGTAGTTGCGGCACGTGGACTTAGTTGCCCCCAGCATGTGGGGTTTTCCCAGACCAGGGATCAAACCCATTTCTCTTGCATTGGCAGGCAGATTCTTTACCACTGAGCCACCAGGGAAGCCTCTGAATTTATTATTTGTAGATTTTTTGATTATGGCCATTCTGCTTGGTGTGAGGTGATATCACATTGTGGTTTTCCTTTGTTTTTCTCTACTAGTAATGTAGAGCATCTCTTCATGTGTCTGTTGGCCATCTGTATATCTTTTTTGGAGAAATGTCTTAGTTTTCTGAATGTTGAGCTTTAAGCCAACTTTTGCACTCTGCTCTTTCACTTTCATCAAGAGGCTCTTTAGTTCTTCTTCACTTTCTGCCATAAGGGTGGTGTCATCTGCGTATCTGAGGTTATTGATATTTCTCCTGGCAGTCTTGATTCCAGCTTGTGCTTCTTCCAGCCCAGTGTTTCTCATGATGTACTCTGCATAGAAGTTAAATAAGCAGGGTGACAATATACAGCCTTGACGTACTCCTTTCCTATTTGGAACCAGTCTGTTGTTCCATGTCCAGTTCTAACTGTTGCTTCCTGACCTGCATACAGGTTTCTCAAGAGGCAGGTCAGGTGGTCTGGTATGCCCATCTCTTTCAGAATTTTCCACAGTTTATTGTGATCCATACAGTCAAAGGCTTTGGCATAGTCAATAAAGCAGAAATAGATGTTTTTCTGGAACTCTCTTGCTTTTTAGATGATCCAGCAGATGAGATGTTTTTCTGGAACTCTCTTGCTTTTTGATGATCCAGCAGATGCTGGCAACTTGATCTCTGGTTCCTCTGCCTTTTCTGAAAAAAGCTTGAACATTTGGAAGTTCATGGTTCACATATTGCTGAAGCCTGGCTTGGAGAATGTTGAACATTACTTTACTAGCGTGTAAGATGAGTGCAATTATGCAGTAGTTGGAGCATTCTTTGGCATTGCCTTTCTTTGGGATTGGAATGAAAACTGACCTTTTCTAGTCCTGTGGCCACTGCTGAGCTTTCCAAATTTGCTGACATATTGAGTGTAGCACTTTCACAGCATCATCTTTTAGGATTTGAAATAGCTCAACTGGAATTCCATTAACTTCACTAGTTTTGTTCGTACATATCTTAACCTGATCTTTTTGTTAGTTCCTCAATTAACATGTAAATACCATGAAATCAGTAAACATGCCAGTCTTTCTCAGGCACATATGAATCAAGAACAGATGGAAATAAAACAAAATCAACAATAATAAGAACAATAAAAGCAATTACATATCCTACAAATAAAATACCCCAGTACTGCTGCTTTCTAATTCATGATTCTTTCTTTACCAAGGTCACATCTAAAGTTTATCATGA
This sequence comes from Bubalus bubalis, assembly GCF_019923935.1. Taxonomy (NCBI): domain Eukaryota; kingdom Metazoa; phylum Chordata; class Mammalia; order Artiodactyla; family Bovidae; genus Bubalus; species Bubalus bubalis. Next base: position 53,265,278 of record NC_059164.1, on the reverse strand, counting down.
CTTTTAAGGAAGTTTAAAAATGCTATTATTTCAATTATTGGAATTTTATTTTTAGGATTTGTGATTATTGTTATTGCTCTGTGTCCATCTGCTCTTCTTTTGTATTTGACTGTAAAAGACAGTGAAAAAGTTGGCTTAAAACTCAACATTCAGAAAATGAAGATCATGGCATCTGGTCCCATCACTTCATGGGAAATAGATGGGGAAACAGTGGAAACAGTGTCAGACTTTATTTTTTGGGCTCCAAAATCACTGCAGATAGTGATTGCAGCCATGAAATTAAAAGACACTTACTCCTTGGAAGAAAATTTATGACAAACCTAGACAGCATATTAAAAAGCAGAGACATTACTTGCCAATAAAGGTCTATCTAGTCAAAGCTATGGCTTTCCCGGTAGTCATGTATAGATGTGAGAGTTGAACTATAAAGAAAGATGAGCACCAAAGAATTGATGCCTTTGAACTGTGGTGTTGGAGAAGACTCTTGAGAGTCTCTTGGACTGCAAGGAGATCAGTCCTGGGTGTTCATTTAAAGGACTGATGCTCAAGCTCAAACTTCAATACTTTGGTCACCTGATGTGAAGAACTGATTTTTGAAAAGACCCTGATGCCAGGAAAGATTGAGAGCAGGAGGAGAAGGGAATGACAAAAGATGAGATAGTTGGATGGCATCAGCGACTCAATGGACATGAGTTTGAGTAAACTCCGGGAGTTGGTGATTAACAGGGAAGCCTGGTGTGCTGCAGTCCATGGGATCGCGAAGAATCCTACACATCTGAGCAACTGAACTGAACCTAACTGACAGTTAAGTGTCCTGGTTTGACAGCATTTGCATTTTATTTGGAGAAGAAAACAAAAAACTATGTTAACAAACAAATTACTGTGAACATTTCAAATGATATTTAGTGCTTTGAAGAAAAAAAAGCAGTAGAATGATGGGTAGTATGGTGATTTTCTTGGAAAAGGGAGTGGACTTTATGTAGAGAGACAACAGATAAGTTGTACAAATCTTAAGATGGAAACAGAACCCTCTCAGAGTCTTTAGGGCATATTCTCCCGGTAGAGCGCTCTCTGTCTTTCCCCTCAGATCTGATTTGCTGCTATTAGAAGGTCAGTTTACTTACCTCCAATACTTCAGCAAGTCTTACTTGTCCATAATGCATACTCCCACTCTTAGAGGGCTTCCCAGGTGGTTCAGTGGTAAAGAATCCACCTGCCACTGCAGGAGATGCAGATGTGGGTTTCATCCCTCAGTTGGGAATACACCCCAGAGACAGATATGGCAACACACTTCAGTATTTTTGTCTGGAAAATTCCATGGGCACAGGAATGTCGTGGGCTACAGTCCATGGGGTTGCAGAGAGTTAGACATGACTGCACACATATGCAAGCAAGCAAGCATTCTTCTTGGAGCTACATGAAGTGAAATAAACCAACCATTTTCAAAGGAGAAAACAATTTGCAGAAAGTCACCTCACAAGACTGATCACTATTTATGCAGAGAAATTCATTAACTGATGGAGAGGATGGTCTCCATCACAGAATAGAAAACAATTTTATAGTCAAGTTTTACAAATGAAAAACTTTTACTCTCCCTTCCCCCCCGAAATAAAAGCTAAATTCAAACCTAAGATACAAGGGCAGTATTTTCCAAAATATTTTTCTCACACCTAGAGCTCAAGGTATAGTATTAGTTTAAAATGCAGATTCCTAGTCCCAAGCCAGACTTAATAATTCTGGGAATGGAACCTAGGAATCTATGTTTTTGTTAGTTATCCACAATGAAACTTTGCAAGTATAAATTTCATAACCACTATCAAATAGTGACTCTTCTTATTTTAAGGTATCTGTTACTCAAATTTATTTCCTATGATTTAGATTTTACATGAGCTAAAGTTTAATCATGTAATGAAATGACTATGATAAACTAAAAGAAATTATTCAGAAGTTTAAACTGAGATGAATTATAAACTAGTGGGTCATTCAGTTTTCTTACTAGAGCTTTGAAGGCTGTGAATTAGACAGGGAGGCCTCCAATCATAAAAACATATATTACTGCCTTCTGATGAATGCAAGATACTTACTGATTCTATTGTGGGACATTTTCATAGCATGTTCAAGTTTCATTTTGAATTGAAAGAGTTAAGCATTTGAAGCACGTAATGGCAGATCTAATTCTCAAACAAACCATCTATAATGTAAAACAGAGGATTCAAATCTTCTCCCTTTATGGTGAGATTCTTTTTTTAACTAAGTTCAGTTTTCTTAGTGCAAAGTACTGGGTAACCCCCCAAAGAAAACAAAGTGAAACTCCCAAAGTACTGAGTAAAGCCAGGTTCATGACTGCTGTCACAGAGTTTGCATTCTAATGGAGCGACACATCATAATCAATAAAAATCACAAATAAACATACAGTTATAAATTGACTTTGTCTACAGTTAATAATCTAAATTTTCTATGAACTCCATCTGACAAAAGTGAATCCAAAGTAATCAGGCCCTTCCATGTGACAATAAAAATTACTACAGGGATTGTCAGCCCCATATTTTGTTTTGACTTAGTTTAATATTTATCTCCTAAAAGTGTCATGTTTCTCTCTCTGTCACATAATTTATCTGTAAGAACATCTGTTGTGTGTGTGTGAGACGTCTGTGAAATGATTAATTTGACAAAAGGTTTTGGAAATAGCTAATAACAGCAATAAGCCTGTAGGGCATGATCACTCACTGATGTGGTTAGAAATGGTCTTCAGTATTCCTCAAGGGTCTCATGGGTTGCGAATTTTATTCTGTTGGAAAGCAAAGCAGTAGTTTTATTTTTGTTCCTGATATTCCAAGACTCAACTAGCTTTTCCAAAATGGGGGATTTCACGAGCCAGTTTAAACCAGGTCTTCTGAAAACAATGTAGCTGGATCCTCTATGGGGTGGAAAGGCTGCTGCTTGTGCCTGTGAACTTCAGCCACGAGTCTGGAATTTCAGCTTTAGCAGAAGTGTTGCTGCTGCTGCTGCTAAGTCGCTTCAGTTGTGTCCAACTCTGTGTTAGATTGCTTTAATTTTGTAGAAGCAGTGATTTGTGTTTTTAAAAATTGCATCCACTTATTTATAAAAACGTGAAAATCATGAGACTTGGGCTTGCCTGTCTTAATATCTTTGACTCAGAATAAACATGCCAACTAGAGGAAGCAGTTGCACCAGGAGTGATTATGAATTCACGAGTGCGCTAGGGCGATAAGCCATCTCTGAACCAGTCACCTAATGGCAGCTCCTGTCTTGTTGCACATCCACTCACACTGGTGATTCTGTGAGATGCACTCCTTCCCTTACCCCGCTTAGCACCCACATCCTGAGTGCTAAGTTATGGATATTCAGGAAGAGCACTGGGAGGGTACGTGGCATTTCTGTGTCAGCTGAGACAAAAGATTTGACACTTGCCGTCAGTTGGCATTGACTCAGGCGTTCTAGGCTGCCTTCAATAATGTGATGTGAGAGCAACAGTAAAAGCTGGGTCGGGGGAGAAATTGGGTTTTACAACTCCATGATTAAAAAAAGAGTTTGAACCTGTCAAAACACCTTTCAAACTTTCTCATAACCTGCTTCCTAAGTTACCATCCCAGAGGAAAATTAGCTGGAGAGAACTGTTCTGCTGTCCAGTGTCTGTACTGGGGGGCAGGTAGCTAGGGCCTGGCCATTTCTCTCTCTCCCTATTATGTACAGTTCAGCATTTGTATAATTTATTTCTTCATACATATTTCATTATTATTAATCATCATAAATAAGTTGCATCTTTTAATGACATAGAGGTTGAAGAAATAGACTGTGTCAGTGTGCGACAGTGCTATGCAGTCATCATTAAGGGGATTTATTATTTTGGGGGAAAAAGCAAGTAAAAAAGACTCAGCTCAGTAGTCAGAAGTGCAATTTGGGGTTTATTGTGCAAAACCCTAAAGTGGAAACGGTTCTGAAACTGTTTAACATATATGTAATTCAAACAAGCTTCTTTACAAGGCCTTCAGTGCATCCATGCTAGCACAACAAAGTTCTCTGCCCAAGTTATTCCTTTCAAGCTTCCTAGTTTAAGCACAACATGAATACCTTGGCCACAGGAACTCAGTGAAGCAGCAAACACTGAGCTCAGTATCTCTCCTACAAATAGCAGGATTCTGGAAGCCTCCTTTTGCTCCCTTCAGAGGCAGTTAATAGTTGTGAATACACCTGGAGATTATTAATCCTGGGAGCGACCTCCAAGCAGCAGGTCACATTTCACTTTGGTAAGAAACCAATAAAAGAGAATTTTTTTAATGTAGGCAATTTTTATTTTAATATTTTTTGCCTGAAAACTGTTCTACCTTCCTTTGGCAAAGAAATAAAAATTTCCAGGCTAGGGAGCTTCAATGTATCCTATGAATATTACATTTTTACCTCGATTTAACTGTTTCAAACAGGGGGAAAAAAAAAAAAAAGGCTTGAAAACCCATGTCAGGCAGGGTGGTTTTGTTCTCTGGAGTTTACCTGGAGAGATGGCCACCGTGGAAACAGGGCCAGCATGCATCAAGAAAGGCACTCTTTTCAAGGCTGCTGTATGATCACTGACTCATAGTCCCACCAGCTCAGCATGGGCTTAGGTACTTTTGATTTCTGGTTTGAGTCATAATTGAAGAATGGACAGAATGTATCATCAACTTGGTAAGGTGACTTCAAACTCTTAAAAATTGGTGTTCTCACTTAAAATTTAAATGCAGATTTCTTACCACACTGTATAATAGGGTTTACTATAAATCAATGCTCTTAACCCTGGCTGCACATTAGTATCCCTAAGGGAGCTTTTAAAACAGTAGGAATGTCCAGTCCTGCCCAGTATCTGATTTTAATTGATCTGATGTGAGGCTCAGAAATTTTTTTTAAAAGCTTTCTGGATGATTCTAATGTGCAGCCTGAGGTTGAGAATAACTGCTCTAAAAGCAGAATAAATATGGAAATTATTTTGATCATTTGCCCAAGTATATTTTATGTTTTAGTTTTTGAGACCTAGGGAGGGCATTCACTGATACATTACATCTTGAATCTTAGTTTAGAGAGTTTTGAGACAGTGAATCATTTGTATTTTTTTCTTATTCTATCCATTTTTGTGTTTTCTTTTCTTTTCCCCTGTCTCTTTGGCACACACACACTCACACCCACACCCACATACACCCTAACATCACCCCACACCCCACACACAAATAAGCATACACAAGCACTTTGGTGTTATAATTGTTGTTGTTGTTTTACTTTGGAAATGTATAAAATGTGAAAGTGCTTTGTATTTCATTCAGGTTAACCAAAAATTTCTTCTTTGTCTTACTTCGGTCATCTTTTGTTCACCAAGCAAGCACTGGTAGGGCATCATGTAATTAAGAAATGGGGGAAAAAATTTCCCAACCCATGACAACAGCAGATGATAATTAACATTTAAAAATATAGTACCATGCATAATATCGATATTTATCTCAATTCCCAGATGAAGCAAGGAACTGAGGTAAATGCTTTAAAAATTCACCCAAATTGTCCTATCAATTATAATGAGCATGAGAACTTTTTGTTTGAGTATTTGTGTAATTTCATATTATTTTGACTAAATGCACAGAAGTAATATTAGTCGTCAAATCAAAGTGAAGGTGAAATAATGTCTGGTTCATATTAAAGGAGAAAAATAAATCTTCTGGATTCATAGAGAAGGAATGTCCCTTGAAAGTCAAGTCCATTCGCCTTCATTTTAGAAATAAGGAGGTTGAGGCTAAGAGAATTTCCAGTTTTTCTCTGTAATTTCTTTGCTTATATTAAGAGCAAAAGCAACTGGCTTCTCTAACAGACAAAAGCAGAGTTTAAAAGTTAGAGAAGTTTATAATTAAGTGATTTATTTTATTATGAGTCCAAATTAAATGATATCCACATGGCTCTGTCACTTAATCTTGTACCTGTGATGGATTTTAAACTGCAAGGAAAAAGTGAATATAGCCATTTGAAGATGTTAATATCAACAAAATTAGAAGTATTTGAAAATCTCTTACAACTCATGATGTATGAATATGTTACCATGTAATTATCTAGAGCTCTGTACCTTGAAATAGAGCGAAGGTAAGTGCCTGTGATTAGGCCTCATTATACATACTGAACCTATTACAACACATCTCATCTCAAAATGGATTTATAGTAATAAATATTCGTATCAAAAATGTATATGAAAAGTAAATATTTGACTTAAAAACTATAATGGTAAAATAAATTTAATCACAAATATGTTAGATAAATAGGTCCTATCTGCTAATAAATACTAAAATAAAAACATGAGATGTTTGATATATGATCACACACTGATTTTTTTTCCCCTTTCATTAATACTAAATGTTCAAGAGTTTGGTACTATATTTCACTCTCTAATTGAAACTTTTAATTTCCAAATGACAGAAACTTCAAATATATTGTTACCATAGTGAGCATTATTTAAAATATTTTAAACATCATGCATATCCAGGCAGAGACTTTTATTCAACAGCATGAATAAAAGATATACTTACATTTGCCAGTGAGATTTGGGCAAAGAATATTAAAACTGCTGAAAGACATTGTTTCTTGGTGCTCTGGAATATAGCTAGAAACACTTAAAAGACCCTAATGAAATGGTCTTCATCTTGGAGATCTAAATAAAATGTCAAAATAAGGTTAAAAGTTCCCCTAGTCTCTGAGACACAAATATTGAAATACTCTGAGAAATTTGATTTAATTGGTGTCTGGCACCTCCTCAATTGTGAATTATTTACATGGATCCATGTGAAAATCTGGGTATAGATACAGAACTGAAGACTTTTGAGAGTCCTTAGGAACAAGGTAGAAATGAGATCAGTATTGTTTTTTCAGAATAGAATCTTGGGCCCATTCTGGAATATTCCAGGAGCCCAAGCAAAGCCTGGTATAAGACTGACTTCTGGGAGAAATTACAGCAGAGTCATCAAGAGGTGGGCTTTAGGATCCTACAGACTTAAATCCTAGTCTGAAATCTAGCTTCTTTACCAGTAACCTTTAAGATATTGGCTAAATTACTTAATCTTCCTAAGCCTTTGTTTTCTCATCTATTAAACAGTAACATCTATTTTAAAAGGTTATTGTGCAGATAAAATAAGGTCAATCTATACAGAGGGCTTTGCATAGCACCCACCACATAGTAAATGTACAATTCTACCATTCAACATGTGCTTCTGTGGATCAGTAGGATGGGCTACACAATTTTTGGCACCCAGCAGAAAATGAAATGTGGGTTCCTTGTCCAAAAATCAGGGAAAAGTTCCATTAAAAGTATCAACTATAAAGTCTTTTCTTTCTTCATTCTTTTCTCTTTTGATGTGTCATTATTTTTTGTGTTTTTTTTTGTTTTGTCTTTTTGCAATTGTTTTAATTAAGAAAAAATTAAAATATTTAATTAGCATGAATTTTACTCATCATTATGTTGTGCAGTGTCAATTTTAAATGAAAGTGTAAGAGCATTTAATCCATATCCAGACTACCCAAAATTTGCATTTCATTTTAATTCATATCTCATACCTCACATATGTATATACTTTGTTTTCAATAAAACAGTAGAAATATTGCAGAGAACTAATTCAACTGTTTTTATTTCACTTCTTAATATGTACACATTCTATTAGCACTGTCTCCTTTTGTCCTTAGTAAGGGAGGACCAAAGAGAGAAGGAACTGTGTTTTTCCTTATCTTCCCTTTCCTTGTACGTAATTTTCTGTGTTAAGTGATGGACTAGGGAAGTAACATGGTAATAGATTTCCTGGGCCATTCATGTTTCTTAGAACTCCATTGTTCTTTGCATTTTTGAAGCGAATTCTGGCTTAGATAGAAAGTGTGGTCTCCTGGGGCGGTCAATGCCCCATTTACCTTATAAGTAAGTAAATAAGAAATTCACTTAATTGTAATAACTTTGAGTCTTCTTGAGTTCCATGTATGTGGGTCTGTCAGAATTTTCTGCTCATGGGACATCACAAACATAATATGAGAATGGGGCTGCAAAGAAGACATATTTTGAGTGAATTTCTTCTACTTACATCATGCTTCATTGTCCCATTACTTAAAAAGCACAGGTTCAAAGATAAAATTATTATTGTCTAGATGGTGACAGCAGTATTAAACTAAACAGAAGGCCAAGTGAAGTTGCACAGGTTATGTATCCATAAAGCCAGCCCTTTGGATCAGGTATTGTTTTATGTGCTGAGAAACCATGCTAACAGTTCAGTCCATGCCATTGTTTCATGGAACTTACTAGGAAATGAATAGTTCAATGAAGAAAATTCAGAAGATGACAGAGTAATTAAGAAAATAAAATAGGAAGAAGCATTGGTTGAATGTTACAGATCAGTGATGGGATGGGCCACTTTAGATAGGGTTATTAAGAAAGACTTATCTCCAGAGCTGACATTTGAGCAGATACCTGCATGACAAATCATGCTATACAAAGATGTGAGGGAAGCAAGTTGCTGCCAGAAGGAAAAACAGGCACTGTGTTTCTAAGTGGAGCATGTGCTTGGTGAATTTCACTGCTGCTCATAGTGCTGTGTCTGGAATGAGCTGGCACATTGCTACTTAAAGTGTGATCCCAGGACCAGTACCATCAGCATCACTTTGGAGCTTTTTACAAATATAAGAATTACATCCCCCTCTCCTGTGGACACGACTGAGCGACTTCACTTTCATGCATTGGAGAGGGAAATGGCAACCCACTCCAGTGTTCTTGCCTGGAGAATCCCAGGGACGGGGGAGCCTGGTGGGCTGCCATCTATGGGATCATACAGAGTCGGACACAACTGAAGCAACTTAGCAGCAGCAGCAGCAGCAGCAGCTCCAAACTGACTAAATGAAAATCTTAACAGGCAAAATTCTGCATTTTTAGCAAGACCTCAGTGGTTTTGTTTGCACATTACTGTTTGAAAGGGACTTCTCTAAAGGACCAGAATGTGTGAAATCTAATGAATCAGTGAGATGAGCTTGGAGAGGATTTGGGGGCTAGATCTTATAGACTTATTAACCAGAGAAAGGAATTTAACTTTTATTCTAAATGTGAAAAACTATGGAAGAGTTTTAAAGGAGAGTATTTGAGGGCCATGAATAATTTTTAGGCTTGGGAACCATAGAAAGGGTATGCTGCTGCTGCTGCTAAGTCGCTTCAGTCATGTCCGACTCTGTGCGACCCCATAGACGGCAGCCCACCAGGTTCCCCCGTCCCTGGGATTCTCCAGGCAAGAACACTGGAGTGGGTTGCCATTTCCTCCTCCAATGCATGAAAGTGAAAAGTCAAAGTGAAGTCGCTCAGTCGTGTCCAACTCCTAGCGACCCCATGGACTGCAGCCTACCAGGCTCCTCCGTCCATGGAATTTTCCAGGCAAGAGTACTGGAGTGGGGTACCATTGCCTTCTCCAAAGAAAGGGTATAGAAATGCTTAAAAAAAAGAAAAAAGAGAAATGTGAGACCAGTTCACCACTTTCCAAATTAGGGTTTCTCACTGTTGGAAATGGCATACCATAGTATGCATGCATGCTTAGTCATGTCCAACTCTTTGTAGATCCCACGGACTATATAGCCTGCCAGGCTCTGTTGTCCATAGAATTTTCCAGGCCAGAATACTGGAGTCAGTTACCATTTCCGACTTCAGGGGATCTTCCTGACTCAGGATCAGACCCATGGCTCTTGTGTCTCCTGCGTTGGCAGGTGGATTCTTTGCCAGCTGTGAAGCCCAGAAGTGGCATAGAACAACCATATAGCTCACCCAGGGGTTCTGATCCTGCACACAGAACAAAGCACAGTGGCTCATTGTGTCACAGTATTGTATGACATTTACATTTCTGTCTTTTCTACTAGCCCAAAATTCTTCTATAGCATAAACCACATTTTGACCTTCTTTTTACCCTAAGGTCCTTGTGTGTGCAATTATGTATTTATTGATTTATGTTGATTGAGAAAGTGTGATGCAAAGATACAGGGAATTTGGATGTTCTTACAGAATATTAGCCTATCCTCAGCTCTCCTTCATTTTCTCATGCTGTGGACATATCAACATAAATAATGCAGTAGCAGGAGAAAAATGATGAAGTATTTGAACCTGTGACTTTTAGTTGAATAACCAATATATACTTAATTTTTTAAAGCTTTTTTAAAGGAGACTTTTTACAATTCTTTGTTACTATTTTGGAACTAAGCATTTGTTCTCTGAAATGTGTTACAAGGGCCCAGGAGGGCAGTATTGAGAGGCCCATACACAAACCATGCAAATGACAAATGGTTATCTTCCCTGGCATCCCCTGTCCTTGGACTTGTTTTCAGAACCTCTTGCCATCTTCTTAGACTCTTGGTTCCTAAACTTAGAATCCATCCTTCTCTAGAAAAATTCAAGAGGCTCTCATGCTGCTACTTCCAACTCTGCCCATGGGAAACTTGACCTCCCCTGCCCAGGAGGAGGGACAGGGTCTCATATGCTATTTTCAGTTGTTTCTACTAGTGATTAAAAGCTGAGTTACAGTCAAAGTTGTAATCCATTATATAAAACTATAAAGGACTATATAAGAGTAATTGATTACTATTTTTTTATTTATGAAATATTACAATATTTTGTTTCTCACTGGTTGATTGACATGTTAAGCCTCCCTGGCATCCCTGTGTACCCTATTTGAAAGAGAATTATGACTTTTTTTTTTAAATTAGTGAATCATAGTTTGATTAGATAGTCTGAATCACATTGTACTATATAAACTTTTATTAAATCTAGTTTCATTTCACTGCTGACAACATAGAGAACAAAACAGGTTGGCTATCAATGTATTTATTAAAGTGTCAGTGCTGGAATTTCCTTTGAATTTATTAAAAAATTATGCTTTAAAGCTGAATCTCTTTGAGTCACCCTTTAAAATATTATAACAGGTTCTCTTTTCATCAGTGAAAGTTTTGGTTTGCCCACATGGATTCACTCTGAGCACATAATCATTTCAGTAACTTGTGAGTAAGTGTCAAACATTCTGTGCTGAAACAGGGTGCCAACTGTGATTGGCTTAATGGATGCCTCTTCCTGTTCCAGACATCCATCATCTCTATGGCTGTCTGTCTTCACCAAAGGACTAGGACTTTTCTTCCTTTCTAGCCTAGTCACTAGGTACAATAAACATATTTCTCTTGGAGATTTTATCAGTGTCAGTTTATGAACACAAAATCCCTCAGGCAAAAGATAATCTTTCACGTGCTTAAGAGGTTTTTTTTAACATATATATATATATATTTAAGATATATATATATATATATACACATATGCATTGAGGCTTCATTGCTGCATGCGGGCATTCTCTAGTTGCAGTGAGTGGTTTCTCTTGTGGTCCAGGGCACATACGCTTCAGTAGTTGAAGCTTACAGGCTCAGTAGTTGTGGTACATGGTCTTAGTTGCTCTGTGGCACGTGGAATCTTCCAGGACCAGGAATCGAACCTGTGTCCCCTGCACTGACAGGCAGATTCTTATGCACTGTACCACCAGGGAAGTTCAGGAATTTTATTTATTTCTTTTGCAATATAAATAAAAGATTGAGACTTCTTGCTATCCTAGCCATCAGAGGTGTACCTTTGCTTTTTGGTGCCAGATTTTTTAAAATCTGGCTTCTCAGGACTTTATATACATCAAATTTTAAGCATTACAAAAATAGAAATCATATCTGTAAGTAGTAAATTACTAGAAGAAAATAAGCATCAAAAGATGCATCAACCTCACCTAGCTATGTATGCCACTGGTGTAAAATCCTGAACGCATGACAATCCTTTGTGTTCCATTTACTTATACGATAGCTACTCTGAGTACTTCCAAATCTGTCACCATCTCTTGTATGACTTGTAAAGCTACACAGCTTCTACCCCTTTACTGAGAAATTTTACTGCTGAGGCCATTTAACTTCATGCTAGATTCTGGACCACATCTTTTTTCTCTTGGAGTGAAAATATCACTGGTTACAAATGAGTCCTGGATCAAGACTTGCCTAGGCCCTCTGACTTGCAGCCTGGAATCTTACTTTCATACCTGAACCTCTACAGTGACTGGAATAATTTTCCTTGGGCCCATATTTTTCTGCTAAAGCTTCCCTGAGCCCATTTGATCAAGCCAATCTCAGTTCACCCAACTTTCCCCACTCCACACAACTTTTCCCACTCCCTAGCAAATGCTGTCACTTCCTTGAGTGCCCATGCAAGTTTAACAAGAACTGATACTTAGACTTTGTTCTATCACTTCAGCTAACAGTACTCATGTCCTTCCTGTCTTGTGTGGTTCTAGACTTATCTTTAGTTGAATATTCGCATTTCCTTACATTGAACACTAATCCTTGGCCTCTCTCCCATGATCAGTGCCCCGGCCTCACTCTAACTGTATGAATACAGCTGGATTTTTTTACGGTTAGGCTCTTTACACACTCATCCTATTGCTTGTGTTTGAACTATGAAGAGGTAGAGGGATTCTTGTCTTCCCTGGTGGCTCAGTGGTAAAGAATCTGTCTGCAATGCAGGAGACATGGGTCAGGAAGTTCCCCTGGAGAAGGAAATGGCATCCCACTCTAGTATTCTTGCCTGGAAAATCCCATGGACAGAGAAACCTGGCAGGCTACAGTCCATGGAGTCACAAGAGTTGGACAAGCACTTTTTCTAAATACCAGACACAAAAATAACTGGAATGAGTGAACATGTTTTTTGTGCTTAAAAAATTAATTCCCTGTTTAGATACAAAAAAGATCAAGATAGCTTGTGACCTTAAAACAATAAAAATGATTGGAAAAAAAACACAACAGGAAATAGTGGTTTGGGGCAGAAGTTAAGAACCATAGCTAGTAGAAGCAAAAAGAGAATTCTGTGGCACGATGTAATTTTTATTGTTTCTGATCCTAAATGTCACTATGAAGACTTGAGTAGTTCTCCCTTGTATTGATTAAAAGGAAGGACACCATGTTAAATCTTAAAGAGAGAAAAGATGACTGACATTTAGTGAATATCTATTTGGGCATGACTTCATCTAGGACACTTTTACATTGTTCAAACACATTCTACTAAGAGATGTCTACAAACTTCAATTTAGCACTTACTGAAATTATACATTTGTTCTCTGTGCCCTGCTAGACAATAAGCTCCTTGAATATAGAGATTTCTTGATCATCTTTCCTTATCATTCATTTTTCTGTTCAAATGTTCACCTCCTAGATGGTATCATTTCTGGCTATTGTTTCTAAAGCAGACATATTCCCCAAGTCACCTACTCATTCTGCTTTATTTTCTTCCTAATGCCTATCACTTACTTGAATTTATGTTGAATTAGATCTTGGTTTCCTTGTTTATTTTCTGAATATTTTATTAAAATATAAGCTATGAGAACAAGAAATTTGTCAGCCTGGTTCAAAGATTTAACCTTAGTCTTTAAGACCGTGAGTAATACATAGTGTTTGCTCAAAATAAATACTGGCTTAATGATGAACTAATTTTTTATACCTGACTCCAGCACAAGTCATAGTTATGTAATAGATACTCTAAATGTTTGTTGAATTGAACTGAACTTCCAAAGTTATCCTACTGGTGAGGAAATTGTAATGAAGAAATTTAAGTAATTTTCTGAAGGTCACAGAGTTAGTAAGTGGAGAATCTAGAACAGGAACCCACATGTGTGCACACATTGTGTATCAGGCAATACTGCTTCAGAGAGCTGTGAGAGTAAAGTCCAGGCATGTGGATTTCTGGTGATGTAGCCTGTGGGCTGCCGTCTATGTGGTTGCACAGAGTCAGACATGACTGACGTGACTTAGCAGCAGCAGCAGCTTATTATAGGATGAAGCTTAGAGAATTTTGAGAGATGAATAGTTATTCTCAAATGAGTTTTATACAACGATAGAATGAAAGCCAATTCATGAGTTCTTTGTATTACTAACTGAAAAAAAAAAAAAATTCATAGGCTTTACCAACTAGATGTGAGTGATACAGAGTTAATATTATGTTATAAAAGTTGAACTCAAACTATATTTTCTTTCAGTGGGCCAACTTGCACATGGAAGTGGGCCAAGTGAGTACCTTTTAGAAGGCCTAAATTTTTTTCTTAAAAGGACTCTTGAAATTGCTCCAGTTCTTGAAAAAACTGTACTTGATGTAAAATGCTTCATTATACAACATGGAAAATGAATTTGTCCTAAAAAAACGGTAATGACAGATTTTAATAATGGAAGTGAGTTGACCAGAAATGTATCTATGTGCCCTGTGAAATATTTAATTATTTTGAAAAGTAGTTTATCATGATGGCCAATGATGGTGAGTGGGCTGCAAAATGCAGCCAAAGTAGGTGAATGAATTGACCTGTTGAATGAGATTTTTGGTATTTGTTTACCTGAATAATAATGTTTACGAAATGTATGGTAATAAATTTTACTAAGCTGCTGCTTCTGACAATAATTAATAACTACTGTCAGCTGCTTCTGAAAGTCTGCTCTTAGTTAGACATAATAAAGAACATACATTACGAGAATGATTCATGAATTCCTGGTGTAGTGGAAATAACATGTGCTATAGAGTCAATCCAACCTAGTTTGGAATTTTAATTATGCCACTTACTAGAGGAAGTTACCTCTCTTCTTCATAAAGTTGTGAAAAGGAAATGGAATAATACATGTGGAATATCTACCTAAATATCTACCTAAATCAGTAGATAGGATTCAACAACTCTTCTGTAGCCTGGACACAAACTCCACATTGTGTGCCCTGAGTTTGACTCCAAGCTAGAACATTAGTAAAGAATCTGATCTTCATTTGTATCTCTAGGGGGGTCGCACAGAGTCAGACACAACTGAAGCGACTTAGCAGCAGCAGCAGCAGCAAGAACATGAAAAATACTCTAATTCAAAGCTCACTTTAATATTTCCTAAACACTCTCTTGTTTCCTCCATATTTTTAAAGTTCTCACAGCTTCTCTGGTGCCTGTCATTTAACACTGTTATCTCTCAAATAACAACAACAAATGAAACATATATTTTTCTACACTGAGTTCATGTAATTACTGGATTTGCTTCATTCATGATTGCGTGTGTGTGAGTGCATGCTCAGTCTCATCAGCCATGTCTGACTATTTAGGACCCTGTGGACTGTAGCCCGCCAGGCTTTTCTGTCCATGGTATTCTCCAGGCAGGAATACTGGAGTAGGTTGCCATGCCCTCCTCCAGGGGATCTTCCCAACCCAGGGGTTGACTCGTGTCTCCTGCATTGCAGGCAGATTCTTTACCACTTAAGATACCAGGGAAGCCCGGTGTCTGCTAAATGCTGGGGGCAAGTGTCTAGTTGCTTATAGGGAATTTCATTGTGATATCTTCTATGTAATAAAATTAAATCAAGGCATTCAGCCTTCAATCCAAAACTGAGCTTTGTAGGGTTGTTGGAAGTTTTATTTGAGCTTCTCCTAAGCTACTAGTGACTTTCCCATGCAAAATTCTTCCCAACATCTCGACTCCAAGCTCCATCACTCAAACTTGTTTTTGCTGTATGGCCAAGATAGTCACAGAGAAAATCAGAGAGATCTTTTGGGGTTACAAAGAAATCCAAATCCAAAGTTGCTTAATAAATCTTAGCTAGAATTTGTTTCTTCTTCTTCAGTTTTGAAGTAGAACAAGACCAGTCCTTCAAGTCGTGTTCTGTCTGCTGATGAAAGGCTTATAGTGAACACAGAGCTGGAGCACTCCCAACCTTCTTACTGATTTTCAGCTATAGATCCCAGCCTCTATGCACTCTGCTGTATATTTGTTCTAGGTAATGTCTAACAAAGAGATCAAGTCAAGATCCCTTTACATCAGAGAATCCTCCCAATATATCCTTGCTCAACCTCTGCCATTTCTCAGCATTTAGAAGCCAACACTTTTGCAGCATCTGAATTCCAAGAGTAAGTAATATTTTAAGTCTCTGCTCCTATCCAAGGCCCAGTGTTGCCTGAAATTCTTTGTTTCTGGCAGGAAGTAGCCCTGTGAGTCGTTCCAAAGCCTACTTAGGTGCAGACCACAAGATGGCAGCCATGTTCCGGGCCTTTCACTTCTGCGGAAGAGTTGAGCAGCATCCCTGCACCAGTGTGAGTAGCTCTGATAGTGTGTCTTCTTTCCATCAAAACTATATGCCTATAGATATTGAGTTTAAAATTAATTTTCATCTCACAACTTCATGAGCAAATTTTGAAAGTTGTACATGATGTCATAAAAATCTGATTTTCTTCCTAAAAGAGCCATTCTTTCTTCCTAAAATATCCAAGCATTCTTCCTCCAGAACAGAAATTTCAACATCTGTGTTGTGTCACCATGTCTCGCTAATGTTGAAGTTGGATTCTTAGATGCATAACATTTAATGTTTGGACAATGGGCACGTTTTCCCCCACAGAATTCTAGCAGGAAGGTGGATGATTTCTCTGACTCAAGCCTAGATGGTAATGTTTTAATCTGAGATGTATTTAAGCATATCACTGAAAAGTCAAACTCTTTAAGGAACATCCAAGACATAAGAGCTAGGATCCAATAAGAACCACCATTTTTTCTTGCTTTATTGAGAAATACTTGATATGTAACGGTGTATAAGTTTGAGGTATATGACATTGTGACTTAGTGCACATATGTATTGTAAAATGACAACCCCACCTTGGTTAGTTAACACATCCATCACCTGACAGAATTACTTTTTTGTGTGGTGGGAACATTTAAGATCTACTGTCTTAGAAACTTGCAAGTATATAATTCATCATTGTTAACTATAATCACCAAGCTGTACATTGCATCTCCAGAAATCACTCATCATATAAGTGAAAGTGTATGACCTTGGACCACCATCTTCTCATTTCCTGGAACTACCAGCCCCTGGCAACTACCATTCCAGTCTCTGTTGCTCTTAGTTTGGCTGTTTTAAAAATAGATTCCACATGTAATTGAGACCATGCAGTGTTTAGGGTCCCACCGTTAACAGAGTTGTATTCAAGGAAACACAATCACATTTTCAGAAATCCTTTCGTTTGTATTTACCTTGCACCCTATCATCTGCTTCTACCAGGAAATGTTAATAGTTGACTTAGAAAAAATGTATATCTATTTTCTGAACCCATGTCAAGATTTCATATTACTCTTCAAAGAGCAGGATGATTCCTAACTCCTTTGCCCTCAGAACAAGTTTGAAGTCCTTTGTCCTAAACTCTTCAGTTACCAGATTTATAATCACCTTACTCCTCCCACACAGTTCCCTCCTTTTGCACTCCTCTCTGTGTCTTCAGCTAAGGTACAGGAGGTGTTTGTTATTACTCTCAGATAAGGGACAGAGATCTGTCCTTCTTCAGTCCATGGGGGATCCAGAGTGTACCTCTTTTCCTGCTCCCTCTCTGGTCAATGGATGCAGCAGCATGGATGTGGCATGCATGCACATCGCTCAGCTGTGTTGCAGCTCCACGGTGCTGTCCTATTTATTTCCTTTTCATTTACCCTCTTTCATTTCTTTTCTTTTTCTATGGATATTTCTCTTTTGAACTTTGTTTTTTGTTGTTGTTTTTTTTTTTGGTTGATAGTTGCAAAAAATAAAACTATGTTGGCTTAATATGAAATACTCAGTTATGGAATAGTGGTTTCCAAACTCAAGTTCATTATCAGAATCTTAGTAAAAAGTTAAAGACTACATCTTGGCAGGTCCATTCTCATAGACTAGTATATCTGGTGTGAGGTTCAGATACCTGTATTTAAAAAAAAGAAAAAAATACTCCATGGATGATTCTAGTGGCTGAACCCTGTTTAAAGCCTTTTAGCTTTCAATTCCTAGTACCTAACTCAGGGCCTAGTTAGTAGATGTTAAACGTATATCATTGCACAGTTCTTAGTTAATTGATAGTGTAGCAAATAGGCCTGATAATTGGTGACATTTGCCACTATGTTGTAAGAGCAGAAAGTTAAACATTCCTCAAGAAAGTGCTTCCTTACTATGAAAAATTTGGAGAAAATCTGCGTTCATTAGCAATAAACATGTTTACATACAGCAGAGCTTCTCAGATCTTTTAAGATGCTAGGTGAACTTTGAATCTTCAGGGGTTTTGTGTATCATCAAGCTTAGTTGACTCAGCATCCATCCCTTTCAAGTTACTTTTTTATTTTATTTTACTTCAGGGAGCATCTTTGTCTACCAGTGTTATGCAGAAGACAGTTTGGAGAAAGATACTCTAAGACTGGGTGGGACATTGACAAGGCTGTCTGCTGGCACACATCTGTGTGGGTTCTTTGGATCAAATCCTTTCTACTTTGACTGCACGTTGGAATTACCTGGGGGATTTTTAAAACTCAGGGAAGTCTGGGCGTCACACAAAGCCAACTTAATCAAAATCTCTAGAGGAAAGGCCAAGTACTAGAATTAAAAAAATCCTCAGATAATTCTCGTGCTGATGAGGTTGCAAACCATTGCTTAGAAAGCAAAATGCTAGCTATATTCTAAGTTATTGGCTACCAGTAATAGTTAACATTTACTGACTTTGTGCTAAGCATTTTCCTCCTATATTCTTTAACTAAATCCTCATGGGTTTTTTTTTTTATAATGCAGATCCCATTATTATCCCCATTTACAGATGATAAAACTAACGCATTAGGGAGAAAGAGCAGTTTGGCCAAGAACATGCAAGCTGTAAGTTAGGGGCTTCGTGTCTAGGCACTGTGATTCCAGAACTTGGACATCTAACCAGTACTTCCCTAAACTCTTCTTTTGACAGACTCTATATGATTAAAATTAATACATTATCTTCACTCACTATACAAAAATGCTAGCAGGAAATAAAATCAACTCTAGTGCTAAGTTCTACCCACAAAATCAAACACTTTAGTATTTTGACCATAGTAATATATTTTTGTGTTTTTTAATCTACTCCATCAGATAACTTATGTTAATAATTGCACATGTAGAACATAACAAAACTTGTTCCCCATTCTCCCTCCCACATTTGACAGTGAAATATGGAATTGATTTTGGCCAAATCTTCATGCAAGTAAAAATACATTAAGGGCAATTCAGGTAGTCAAAATAACTCAGCCCTACTTTCTCTTAGGTCATAAAACTGTATATGCTGAATTCACATCAACTAAGTATTAAAAAAAATCCTTTAATCTAATTATCATTCCCTATTATTGCCAAACCTCAGTTGAATGGACTCCAAATAATGGAACTTTTAAATAATTGAGGACATTTTTAAACATTTTATTTCTTCCTCATTGAGAAATAAAGGAAGAGCAAGTAATTTGAAATCAGAAGCCTTCAAAGTTGTATGGCTATTATTCCTTCTGTTGAAATTCTATTCCACTAATTATCTGCATATTTAAATAGTGTTAGTTTTCTCTTGGAATCCTTTAGAAATCAATACAGAGCTGTCTGGTATGACCCCAGAACCAGGAAGATAGCTAATTTCCCATTTGGAATTTAGAACATGCAAACTTGTATTGTTGTTTATTATTCTTTCTCTCTTAAACATCCGCACTGCTGCTTCAATTAGACATTAAGTCCCTATGTTCTATACATTCTTTCTATTTTGATTCTCAGCTCCTAGCAATAAACACATAAGGATGGTTGGATTCTGTGGGAGTACAGAACCAATCTCCTGTGCAACTGGCTTTTACAGCTGTGACAAACAAGCAAATTGATATTCTTAAGGAATTTTAAGGTCATGAATCAATAAAAACTACTAAATTATTATTGACATATGTTTACTATGCAGTATTTACAATGCTATTCTTACTATTTGTTTTGAAATATATAGGCTATAATGTGGCCACATTCTCTGTGTTTATACTATATTAATGTTACAGGCTATATTCCCTCTCCTCAAATTCATATTTGAGCAGCCGTGAAGAGATACCCCACGCCCAAGGTAAGAGAAACCCAAGTAAGACAGTAGGTGTTGCAAGAGGGCATCAGAGGGCAAACACACTGAAACCATACTCACAGAGAACCAGTCAATCTAATCACACTAGGACTACAGCCTTGTCTAACTCAATGAAACTAAGCCATGCCCGTGGGGCAACCCAAGACGGGCAGGTCATGGTGGAGAGATCTGACAGAATGTGGCCCACTGGAGAAGGGAATGGCAAACCATTTCAGTATTCTTGCCTTGAGAACCCCATGAACAGTATGAAAAGGCAAATTGATAGGATACTGAAAGAGAAACTCCCCAGGTCAGTAGGTGCCCAATATGCTACTGGAGATCAGTGGAGAAATAACTCCAGAAAGAATGAAGGGATGGAGCCAAAGCAAAAAGAATACCCAGCTGTGGATGTGACTGGTGATAGAAGCAAGGTCTGATGCTGTAAAGAGCAATATTGCATAGGAACCTGGAATATCAGGTCCATGAATCAAGGCAGAATGGAAATGGTCAAACAGAGATGGCAAGAGTGAATGTCGACATTCTAGGAATCAGCGAACTGAAATGGACTGGAATGGGTGAATTTAACTCAGATGACCATTATATCTACTACTGTGGGCAGGAATCCCTCAGAAGAAATAGAGTAGCCATCATGGTCAACAAAAGAGTCTGAAATGCAGTACTTGGATGCAATCTCAAAAATGACAGAATGATCTCTGTTCGTTTCCAAGGCAAACCATTCAATATCACAGTAATCCAAGTCTATGCCCCAACCAGTAACACTGAAGAAGCTGAAGTTGAACGGTTCTATGAAGACCTACAAGACCTTTTAGAACTAACACCCAAAAAAATGTCCTTTTCATTATAGCGGACTGGAATGCAAAAGTAGGAAGTCAAGAAAAACCTGGATTAATGGCAAATTTGGCCTTGGAATACAGAATGAAGCAGGGCAAAGACTAATAGAGTTTTGCCAAGAAAATGCACTGGTCATAGCAAACACCCTCTTCCAACAACACAAGAGAAGACTCTACAATGGACATCACCAGATGGTCAACACCGAAATCAGATTGATTATATTCTTTGCAGCCAAAGATGGAGAAGCTCTATACAGTCAGCAAAAACAAGACCAGGAGCTGACTGTGACTCAGACCATGAACTCCTTATTGCCAAATTCAGACTGAAATTGAAGACAGTAGGGAAAACCACTAGACCATTCAGGTATGACCTAAATCAAATCCCTTATGGTTATACAGTGGAAGTGAGAAATAGATTTAAGGACCTAGATCTGATAGATAGAGTGCCTGATGAACTATGGAATGAGGCTCATGACATTGTACAGGAGACAGGGATCAAGACCATCCCCATGGAAAAGAAATGCAAAAAAGCAAAATGGCTGTCTGGGGAGGCCTTACAAATAGCTGTGAAAAGAAGAGAAGAGAAAAGCAAAGGAGAAAAGGAAAGATATAAACATCTGAATGCAGAGTTCCAAAGAATAACAAGAAGAGGTAAGAAAGCCTTCTTCAGCGATCAATGCAAAGAAGTAGAGGAAAACAACAGAATGGGAAAGACTAGAGATCTCTTCAAGAAAATCAGAGATACCAAAGGAACATTTCATGCAAAAATGGGCTCGATAAAGGACAGAAATGGTATGGACCTAACAGAAGCAGAAGATATTAAGAAGAGATGGCAAGAATACACAAAAGAACTGTACAAAAAAGATCTTCACAACCCAGATAATCACGATGGTGTGATCACTGACCTAGAGCCAGATATCCTGGAATGTGAAGTCAAGTGGGCCTTAGAAAGCATCACTACGAACAAAGCTAGTGGAGGTGATGGAATTCCAGTTGAGCTATTCCAAATCCTGAAAGATGATGCTGTGAAAGTGCTTCACTCAATATGCCAGCAAATTTGGAAAACTCAGCAGTGGCCACAGGACTGGAAACGGTCAGTTTTCCTTCCAGTCCCAAAGACAGGCAATGCCAAAGAATGCTCAAACTACCGCACAATTGCACTCATCTCACACGCTAGTAAAGTAATGCTCAAAATTCTCCAAGCCAGGCTTCAGCAATATGTGAACCGTGAACTTCCTGATGTTCAAGCTGGTTTTAGAAAAGGCAGAGGAACCAGAGTCCGCTGGATCATGGAAAAAGCAAGAGAGTTCCAGAAAAACATCTATTTCTGCTTTTTAACTATGCCAAAGCCTTTGACTGTGTGGATCACAATAAACTGTGGAAAATTCTAAAAGAAATGGGAATACCAGACCACCTGATCTGCCTCTTGAGAAATTTGTATGCAGGTCAGGAAGCAACAGTTAGAACTCGACATGGAACAACAGACTGGTTCCAAATAGGAAAAGGAGTATGTCAAGGCTGTATATTGTCACCCTGTGTATTTAACTTATATGCAGAGTACATCATGAGAAACGCTGGACTGGAAGAAACACAAGCTGGAATCAAGATTGCGGGGAGAAATATCAATAACCTCAGATATGCAGATGACACGACCCTTATGGCAGAAAGTGAATAGGAACTAAAAAGCCTCTTGATGAAAATAAAAGTGGAGAGTGAAAAAGTTGGCTTAAAACTCAACATTCAGAAAATGAAGAACATGGCATCCGGACCCATCACTTCATGGGAAATAGATGGGGAAACAGTGGAAACAGTGTCAGACTTTATTTTTCTGGGCTCCAAAATCACTGCAGATGGTGACTGTAGCCATGAAATTAAAAGACGCTTACTCTTTGGAAGGAAAGTTATGACCAACCTAGATAGCATATTCAAAAGCAGAGACATTACTTTGCCAAGAAAGGTCTGTCTAGTCAAGGCTATGGTTTTTCCAGTGGTCATGTATGGATGTGAGAGTTGGACTGTGA
This sequence comes from Bubalus bubalis, assembly GCF_019923935.1. Lineage (NCBI taxonomy): Eukaryota > Metazoa > Chordata > Mammalia > Artiodactyla > Bovidae > Bubalus > Bubalus bubalis. The sequence continues at coordinate 53,242,472 of NC_059164.1, read as the reverse complement.
AGAAAGCTGAGTGCCGAAGAATTGATGCTTTTGAACTGTGGTGTTGGAGAAGACTCTTGAGAGTCCCTTGGACTGCAAGGAGATCCAACCAGTCCATTCTGAAGGAGATCAGCCCTGGGATTTTTTTGGAAGGAATGATGCTAAAGCTGCAACTCCAGTACTTTGGCCACTTCATGCGGAGAGATGACTCATTGGAAAAGACTCTGATGCTGGGAGGGATTGGGGGCAGGAGGAGAAGGGGATGACAGAGGATGAGATGGCTGGATGGCATCACTGACTTGATGGACGTGAGTCTGGGTGAACTCCAGGACTTGGTGATGGACAGGGAGGCCTTGCGTGCTGTGATTCATGGGGTCACAAGAGTCGGACATGACTGAGCGACTGATCTGATCTGATCTGATCTGAACCTCCAGTATCTCAAGATGTGACAGTATTTGGAAATAAGATCTTTAAAAAGACATTTAAATTGAAATGAGCTCATTAGGGTAAGCCCTAATCCAATATGACTGGTGTCTTTACAGTCATACAGGAGATTGGGATACTAATAAGCTTAAAGAGAAGGCCATGTAAAGACACAGGGAGAAGACAGCCATCTGCAAACCAGAGTAGACATCTCAGAAGAAATCAGACCTGCCTGCATCTTGGCTTAGGACTTCTGGCTTCCAGAATTGTGAAAAATTTCATTCCTATTATTTTAATCTGTGATACTTTAAGACAGGTCTAGCAAACTAATCGGAGAAGGCAATGGCACCCCACTCCAGTACTTTTGCCTGGAGAATCCCATGGATGGAGGAGCCTGGTAGGCTGCAGTCCATGGGGTTGCGAAGAGTCGGACATGACTGAGCGAATTCACTTTCACTTTTCACTTTCATTCATTGGAGAAGGAAATGGCAACCCACTCCAGTGTTCTTGCCTGGAGAATCCCAGGGGCGGGGGAGCCTGGTGGGCTGCGGTCTATGGGGTCACACAGAGTTGGACACGACTGAAACGACTTAGCATCAGCAGCAGCAGCAGCAAACTAATACAATTAATTTAGCTTATTATAGTCTTATGAGCATACTTGGTGTTTCAGGTAAAATAATAGTGTGTTACATTTCTTTAGTACTTTTAATATTATTAAGTTTTCAGCATTCCATATTGTTGTCTCTTTGGGTTTTCATAGCCCCAGGACAGAACACAAGGTAGATCTCAGTTCTAACCTCCTTTCCTGGAATGCAACTTAACCCAAAATGAACAAAACAAATGGTGACCTTCTTAATAAAGGTGTGAGTTTATGTAAAGATGAATTTTTATTTGGGAACTTCTAAAAACTTTCTATTTTACAATGAAAAAAGAGAAGATTTTTTCCCCAAATATATAAAACAAAATATGGGACTTTAGGAACTAAGTACAGTGGATTCTACTGTCACCCTAAAGCTCAGATGAGCCATTGGAGGACTTGGGTGCAGGGTCTGGCCCTCTTGGTAGGGGATGTCAGATCTAGAGACGTGTGTGGACTCCTTGGGTTTTGAACATTAAAGACTAGGATGCTGTACAAATAATTTTGAAAACTTTTACTGATAACCAACATATATTTTTAATTGGCCTTCAAATATATTCTTGTAAAGGACTTACACTCTGGATATCAATAAGTACCAATAATTTTAAAGGGTCTAATATTGTTGTGTAATAGACATTTTCTGTATTTAAGTATTTCATTTTCACCCCTCTCTGTTATGCAGTGTCTTTTGGTTTAGCCCTTTTCTCTTTTGACAGACTTCACATTTCTAAACAGAGCTCTGTCACTTTATCTGTTTAACTTCATAACCTATAAAATGGGTAGAATAATAAACCATGCTTTAATTTAATAATAAAATTTTATTAATAATAAGCAGTAATGTTAATTAATATTAATAATAATAAAATAAATTTTATTTAATAAAGCAGTATTTAATAATACTGTTTTCAGGTTGCAAAGAATGAAGCATATCAAGTATTTACTAGCTTCCTAGTCATATTCTAGGAACTCCAATAATGTAAGTTTTATAACAACAATATCGTTCAAAGGATCTCTATGTAACTATGTTTGAATTCACATAAAGATAATTATCTTGAAGATAATTTTCAGTTTTCTTGAAGTACATCTTCAAAATATAATTAAAAGACCTTTAGATAATATAAAGAAATGAGTATTTCAGATCATATAATGAAAGGCATTTATGTGCAATATTTTGTGCAAACTTCAGAAAAACTTTCTGAATAGGTATTCTTAACTCCTTTTTCAGTTCAGTTCAGTTCAGTTACTCAGTCATGTCTGACTCCTTGCAAAATTCCAAAGCAAATAAGAATATACTCTTTCTGTTCCAAGCCTTTGAATCAGTTCAGTTCAGTTGCTCAGTCGTGTCCGACTCTTTGTGACCCCATGGACTGAAGCACGCCAGGCTTCCCTGTCCATCACTAACTCCTGGAGCTTGCTATCACTCCTTTCCATCGCATCAGCGATGCCATCCAACCATCTCATCTTCTGTCATTCCCTTCTCCTCCTGCCTTCAATCTTTCCAGTATCAGGGTCTTTTCCAATGAGTCAGTTCTTTGCATCAGGTGGTCAGAGTATCTGAACTTCAGCATCCGTCCTTCAAATGAATATTCAGGACTGATTTCCTTTCAGATTGACTGGTTTGATCTCTTTGCAGTCCAAGGGACTCTCAAGAGTCTTCTCCAACACCACAGTTCAAAAGCATCAGTTCTTAAGTGTTCAGCCTTCTTTGTGGTCCAGCTCTCACACTAGGTGGACTTTTGTCCATATGGTAATGTCTGTTTTTAATATGCTGACTAGGTTGGTCATAGCTTTTCGTCCAAGGAGCAAGCATCTTCTAATTTCAAGGCTGCAGTCTCCATCTGCAGTGATTTTGGAGCCCAAGAAAGTAAAGTCTCTCACTTTTTCCATTGTTTCCCCATGTATTTGCCATGAAGTGATGGGACTGGATGCAATGGTCTTTGTTTTTTGAATGTTGAGTTTTAAGCCAGGTTTTTCACTCTCCTCTTTCACTTTTATCAAGCTGCTCTTTTAGTTCCTCTTCACTTTCTGCCATAAGGGTGGTGTCATCTGCGTATCTGAGGTTACTGATATTTCTCCCAGCAATCTTGATTTCAGCTTGTTCTTCTTCCAGTCCAGTGTTTCTCATGATGTACTCTGAATATAAATTAAATAAGCAGGGTGACAATATACAGCCTTGACATAACCCTTTCCCAATTTGGAACCAGTCCATTGTTCCATGCCCAGTTCTAACTGTTGCTTCTTGACCAGCACACAGATTTCTCAGGAGGCAGGTCAGGTGGTCTGGAATTCCCATCTCTTGAAGAATTTTCCACAGTTTGTTGTGATCCACACAGTCAAAGGCTTTGGCGTAATCAGTAAAGCAGAAGTTTTTATGGAATTCTCTTGCTCTTTCTGTGATCCAATGGATATTGACAATTTGATCTCTGGTTCCTCTGCCTTTTCTAAATCCAGCTTGAACATCTGGAAGTTCACGGTTTGCATATTGCTGAAGCCTGGCTTAGAGAATTTTGAGCATTACTTTGCTAGAATGTGAGATGAGTGCAATTGTAGGGTCATTTGAACATTCTTTGGCATTGCCTTTCTTTGGGTTTGAAATGAAAACTGACCTTTTCCCATCCTGTGGCCACTGTTGAGTTTTCCAAAATAGCTGGCAAATTGAGTTCAGCACTTTCACAGCATCATCTTTTAGGATTTGGAATAGCTCAACTGGAATTCCATCACCTCCACTAGCTTTGTTGGTAGTGATGCTTCCTAAGGTCCACTTGACTTTGCAGTCCAGGATGTCTTTTTTCTCAGTTTTCTTTTCTAAGTTATTTGTAAGCCCTCCTCAGACAACCATTTTGCCTTTTTGCAATTCTGTGTTTTGGGGATGCTTTTGATCCCTGTCTCCTGTACAGTGTCATGAAGCTTGGTCCATAGTTCTCTGGGCACTGTGTCTATCTGATCTAATTCCTCCACTGTATAATCATAAGGGATTTGATTTAGGTCATACTTGAATCATATAGTGGTTTTCCCTACTTTCTTAAATTTAAATCTGAATTTGGCAATAAGGAATTCATAATCTGAGCCACAGTCATCTCCTGGTCTCGTTTTTGCTGACTGTATAGAGCTTCTCCATCTTTGGATGCAAAAAATGTAATCAATCTGATTTCGGCATTGACCATCTAATGGTGTCCTTGTGTAGAGTTGTCTCTTGTGTTGTTGGAAGAGGGTGTTTACTCTGACCAGTCCATTCTCTTGGCAAAACTCTGTTAACCTTTGCCCTGCTTCATTTTGCTGAGTTTTCCAAAATAACTGGCAAATTGAGTTCAGCACTTTCACAGCATCATCTTTTAGGACTTGGAATAGCTCAACTGGAATTCCATCACCTCCACTAGCTTTGTTGGTACTGATGCTTCCTAAGGTCCACTTGACTTTGTAGTCCAGTGGAAAAACTCCAAGGCCAAAGTTGCCTGTTACTCCAGGTATCTCTTGACTTCCTACCTTTGCATTCCAGTCCCCTGTGATGAAAAGAACATCTTTTTTGTGTTAGTTCTAGAAGGTCATCATAGAACCATTCAACTTCAGCTTCTTCAGCATTAGTGGTCGGGGCATAGACTTGGATTACTATGATATTGAATGGTTTACCTTGGTTTGCCTTTTTATAGGTGTGACATCTGGGTGTCAGTAGGAACAACCATGAGCTGTCTGGCAAAATCAGAAGTTAGTGAAGCTGAGCTTTGCACAGTGGCTATATCATAGCCAGTGAGGTTTATCTGAGGTACAATTATTGCTGATTGAAAAGTGTCCCACTACACCAAAAGAACTTGAAATGTAGTTGGCATTGTCAATGTTTGAGAGTCTCTGTGGAGAATGAATTTTTTAAAAAAAGAAGGAGAAGTATTATAGTTAAGGAAATTGAAGGTCACACTAGGTTTTTGCTTCAATCTAGTGCTGTTTCCACTATGCCATAGTTGGATTTCAGGGATTTTAACTGGCCATTCTTTCTTAAGTTCTAAAATGAATCACAACATAAATCATAAGATAAAAATCTGTGCACTGTACTGTTTATTTTATTACTTTTTATTTTTCAATAAATAACAAACTGTAATGATGTATACTTGGGGCTCTTAACCTTTCCTGCTTGGGCGTCATATTGGTGTTTCAACACCTAATTCTCTGCCACTCCTGAGGTTCCTCTTACAACACAGGCTTTGTGTTAGCTGCCTCTTTGAGGGACATCATTAGACACTGAGAGAAAGTCCTTGCTAGGTCTCCGGTAATGATGGAAACTTATTGTTCATTCCTTTATAAAGTATTTTCTCTCTTCCTCTCAGATTGCAAATCAAAACTTGATGGACTTCTTCACTAATGCATCATTTTTTCCTCATAGATACTCTTCAACCCTGTAATTAAATACAGTTTTCTCCTTGATGGGTCCAGCTTAGGGCTCATTTTGAGTTCATCCTTTTCAAGTGGACACCACCTCACGGATCCTGTGTCGTGCCCTCACTCCTAGTTCCATCTTTCCTTCCACCTTCATGTTATTTGCCTTCTATTCATCCTACAAGTTGGATATTAATTTTATTTTGCCACACTTCATCTTTTTATATCCTGAAAACCCTTATGGAACAAATCAAGCAAGCAGCGTTGGCTGTTGTACGTAATTAACCATCTGATTTCAGAATACCTGGCTGTTCCAGGGAAAAGCCCAGAGATGTCATGTCTCTTTTTGTTGTTGTTTGTTTTAATCTAGTTTTGATTCACCCAGCCTGCTTACAGGATAACAACCCTTAGGTTCTATAAGAGGTTCAGCACTGCTTCTGGGCAGCAAATAGGCTCATAAAGTGAGTAGGTATCCATGCAGGAAGTTGTAAGCAAGTTTGTCTATGTTAGAATTATTAGGCCACAGAATATTTTGTTGAGGAAAAAGTAGGGAAAAAATAAAGCCTTTCTTATTAGTCATTTGAAAAAGAAGACTAAACAAGGCATTACAAATTATAGCATGGAAAAAATGCTGGGCTAAAAACTGGATTAACCAGAAGATCGAAGACTCTCAGTGAAGTCTCTCATTCATAAATCAAATGATTGGATGAAGATTCTGCTTAGGAAAAAAAAAAAATCATTCCTTTACATAATATGTTAGTCCCTTACAAAACATTTATTTAAAATATTTCAAATAGTGCCATCCAACTGCCTTCCTTTTTCACTGACCTCCTACCTAGCACCTTTAAATTGGGCAGCAGGAGATGCTATAGTGAACATATTACCTTTATAATTTCACAAGCCTCTCAGCTGGAGTTCAGGATCAATTCTCACACTTTAAAAATTCTTTGGCAGACAGGTTTAAACTACATTAACTGACAAATAACCTGAAGTGTAATTTATGGATCTTTCCTCCATGGGAAACAGTTGCAGCTGGTTTTTAATACAAATTGCCTTCCAGTGCTGTAAAACCTAGGCAATCTTAGCAAAACTAACTGATTCCACAAACAAAAACAAAAAAAATAAAACAGAAGAGCAACATCAAAACAGTTGCTAAGTCCATGCATTTAATAAGAGACATTTTCTGGACCTAGCTAGTCCCTTTACATTTTTTATCCTCAGTCTAATTTTTTTGTATTTTTAAAAATTTCATCAATACTTTTCCATTACCTCTCCTCAAAAGGTATTATGGTTACTTCATTATTTATCTTTCCTGATTAGAATATTGTTGCTTCAGTAAAAAAATTTAATGTAATGCATTTAGATGGTGACTGTCTTTGAATTGCATGTGTAAGTTGAACTTTGAACAATGTGGCTTTGAATTTTGCTCGTCCACTTACACGTGGAATTTTTTTTTTTATACTAAATACTACAGTACTACATAATCCAGGGTTGAATCTGGGGATACAGAACCATGGATATGGAGAATGACTGTATGTTATATTTGGATTTTCAACTGCATAAAGAGTTGGCAGTCCTGCATTGTTCAAGGGTCAATGGGAAAAGATGTCAATTTTTTATCTCTTTTATGTGATGGACTCCATAATGTCTATCCAGACTATCTCATGCATCAAGTCTTTATTTGACATCCGCTGGATCATGGAAAAAGGAAGAGTGTTCCAGAAAAACATCTATTTCTGCTTTATTGACTATGCCAAAGCCTTTAACTGTGTGGATCACAATAAACTGTGGAAAATTCTGAAAGAGATAGGAATACCAGACCACCTGACCTGCCTCTTGAGAAACCTATATGCAGGTCAGGAAGCAACAGTTAGGACTGGACATGGAACAACAGACTGGTTCCAAATAGGAAAAGGAGTACGTCAAGGCTGTATATTTGACTTCTATGCAGAGTACATCATGAGAAACGCTGGGCTGGAAGAAGCACAAGCTGGAATCAAGATTGCCGGGAGAAATATCAATCACCTCAGATATGCAGATGACACCACCCTTATGGCAGAAAGTGAAGAGGAACTAAAAAGCCTCTTGATGAAAGTGAAAGAGGAGAGTGAAAAAGTAGGCTTAAAGCTCAGCATTCAGAAAACAAAGATCATGGCATCTGGTGCCATCACTTAATGGGAAATAGATGGGGAAACAGTGGAAACAGTGTCAGACTTTATTTTTCTGGGCTCCAGAATCACTGCAGATGGTGACTGCAGCCACGAAATTAAAAGATGCTTACTGCTTGGAAGGAAAGTTATGACCAGCCTAGATAGCATATTCAAAAGCAGAGACAGTACTTTGCCAAAAAAAAAGGTCCGTCTAGTCAAGGCTATGGTTTTTCCTGTGGTCATGTATGAATGTGAAAATTGGACTGTGAAGAAGGCTGAGCACCGAAGAATTGATGCTTTTGAACTGTGGTGTTGGAGAAGACTCTTGAGAGTCCCTTGGACTGCAAGGAGATCCAACCAGTCCATTCTAAAGGAGATCAGTCCTGGGTGTTCTTTGGAAGGACTGATGCTAAAACTGAAACTCCAGTACTTTGGCCACCTCATGCGAAGAGTTGACTCATTGGAAAAGACTCTGATGCTGGGAGGGATTGGGGGCAGGAGGAGAAGGGGACGACAGAGGATGAGATGGGTGGATGGCATCACCGACTCGATGGACATGAATTTGGGTGAACTCCAGGAGTTGGTGATGGACAGGGAGGCCTGGCGTGCTGCAATTCATGGGGTCGAAAAGAATCGGACACAAGTGAGCAACTGAACTGAACTGAATGCAGGTTTTTCAGGTCTTCCCTGGTGGCTCAGTCAGTAAACAGTCTGCCTGCAATGCTAGAGACCTGGGTTCAATCCCTGGATCAGGAAGAGCCCCTGGAGAAGGAAATGACAACCCACTCCAGTGTTCTTGCCTGGAGAATTCCATGGACAGAGGAGCCTGGTGGGCTATAGTCCATGTGGTCACAAAGAGTCAGACACAATTGATTGACTAACCCTTTCACTTTTCAGGCTTTTCAGAGGATGGACAACAGGTCTAAAACTGCCTTCCATCATCTTTCCCTGTATATAGACCTCTTTCCATGGTCCTGCTTCACTGAATACCATGGCTTTTTGCCTTCCCTCACTGAGTACATTCAATCCAATACCTGGTGCTGCTGCTGCTAAGTTGCGTCAGTCGTGTCTGACTCTGCGACCCCATAGATGGCAGCCCACCATGCTCCGCCGTCCCTGGGATTCTCCAGGCAAGAACACTGGAGTGAGTTGCCATTTTCTTCTCCAATGCATGAAAGTGAAAAGTGAAAGTGAAGTTGCTCAGTCGTGTCCGACTCTTCGAGACCCCATGGACTGCAGCCTACCAGGCCCCTCCATCCATGGGATTTTCCAGGCAAGAGTACTGGAGTGGGTTGCCATTGCCTTCTCCGCCAATACCTCCTAGAAGGCTAGAAATTCATCTCTTCTTCCCCAGTGCTGCATGTGCTCCAGTGATGTTTAATTTTATGTAAATTTGATTGGGCTAAGGGATCCAGTAGCTGGTAAAACATCATTCCTGGGTATCTTTGTGAGGATGTCTCTGGAAGAGATTAACATTTAATTCAGTAGACTGAGAAAAGAGATTCACTGTCACCAATGTGGATCAGTATCATCCAGTCTGTTGAGGGCCCGAGTAGAATTTACAAAGGTGGAAATAGAGCAAATTCTTTCTCTCTTCTTCAGCTAGAACATCCATCTTCTTCTGCCCTCGGACATCTAAGCTCCAGGTTCTTGGGCCTTCAGACTCAGACTTACACTAGTAATCGACCCAAACCCTCGTTTGCTTGGGTTCTCAGACCTTTGGACTTGAACTGAATTATTATACCACCAACTTTCCTGGTTTTTCAGCTTACAGGCAGCAGATTGTGGGACTTCTCTCCTCCATAACCTGTGAACTGGTTCCTGTACTTAATCTCCTTTTATATAAATCTTCATATCCTATTGGTTCTGTTTCTCTGGAAAACCCTTACTAATGCAGCTCCCAGTCTTGACTCTTCTCCAGGATTTCAGTCTTCCATTCTTTCCATTCATTCTCCAAATGGAACTAGAAGGATTTGATCATATTGGGCCCCCATGTTTAAAACCCTTTGGTGTAGTGGTTGATTTATGTCAATTCTTTTAGAAGTTTTAAGGTCCTTTCATAGTTACAAGGCTCTTACAGATTTCCTTTCTTCTTCAGTCTCACCCTTCACCTTCTGATGTCCATTATGCTAGTCTTACCAAGTTAGTTTTAGTTTTTATGATGACTTGTATTCCTTTTGGCTCATTGTTGCTTCTTCTCAGGCAAGACATTTTCTTCCAATGGCCCGTCCTCTGTCAAGGCTCATTTAAGTGCCCCTGCAAGGTCAAGGATATGACTTTTCCTATTATAGTTATTGCCTCCTTGTATTTTAATTGTTTATTTCTTGTTTATGTCTGATCCTCTAGACTGTAAGCAATCTGTGTCCTGTTCATCTGCAATGCACAGCACCCAACATGTTATTCAAGTTCTACGTTTTCAATAAAGTTTTATTTCTGACTCTTCAGCTTTCTTTTCATATTTATTCAATGACAATTCATCTTATAACTTCATTGTTTAAATGATTTTAAAAAGTACTAACAGATATATGAAAGATTCAACTGCATATGAAATATAAAATCTACTAGAAGGCTATTCAATTTTGGCAAAAATTTAAACATTATCCGATTATGGGGACATCAAAAAGAAGCTATAATTTGCTAAAGATATTTATATGCTACTAAAAAACAAACCTTTCAAAATCTTAGATTATTTCCAGGTTATGCAATTTCTTTTGTGGCTTTTTTTCTGTTTGGCAAGATTTTTTTTTTCTATTGAGCATAATATGTAGTGACTATTAACTTGATTATATGCTGCAAATGATAAAGCTAAAAAGAGACTTTAAGAAGGTATTCTTCTGCCCTTGGATAACGCTGCACTTAAAACTTTCCAAAAGTAAATCTGTTTAATTTAAGAACAACCTTAGAATGTATGTTTTAGGAACCGTATAACATGAACATTAATTATACCTAAGACTTATGTGAAGATAGAATGCAATTCATTCAAAAATTTTATTCTAGCAATGAGTAATGCCGCTTAACATTGTAAAATAGTACAGTGCATTTTATTGTAGACCCCTGAATAACTTCTTTTAAATACTGAAATATTCATGTATATATTCAAATAGCAAAGATAAAATATCAGTCACATTTTTCCATTTGGGAAACTTTAGTGTTTCTTTGAGCAACATGATAAAAATCTCAGTTTAACAAATAGTGTAAGTTTGTAGTTCATTCCCTGCTCTGTGACTTTTCCTGTTTAGTTTTTAGCTTACTTGGTTACATAACCATTGCTTTTGCTTAAAGGTCAGCCAAAAGTAAAGTTATATCTTGCTGGAGGTGAGATGTAAACAATGTCTGATCTTGCCCTGCCATTTTTCTTAAATCTTCCACAGAGCTGGGTGAAATTGTGCCAGTATTCATAAAAGAAGATTATGTTTTAGAATCTGTATTGTATTATTCAATAAATATTTCAAGGTGTCTGCAAACAGGGATTAATGGGTATTATATTTCAGGAAACCAGAAAGGTATCAACCTGAAGAATTAAATAAAACACTCATGTTTGATGCTCATATAAACTGTAACTTAAAATAAAATGTGTGTAAACTTCCTTTTCCTTTTGTTTCATTTTTCTGTCACAAGATAATACAGACTAAAGTGAAATGAGACCAAAATGAAACAAGATTTTTAAAAAAAATCTAAATTTGACCTTCACTCTGAAAAGTAATACCGCTCTTCAGTAATCATTGTTATTATGGCGCCTTCATGCAATTAAAATATCTGGATGAAAAAAATGCATGGTTCAAATTCTCAGTGGCACACTGCACTTCAGTCCAATTGGAGGCATCTGGACATGGAAAGACAGTACCATAAAGTTTTTCAACTGAAATTAGGGGTGAGGTATGTATTAAAACTTTGAATCATATTAAAAATTATTGGATTCTATGGAAATTTCTTATTTTTAAAAAAATATTCTGTATCATTAGTGTATATATTAAGTTAGATCTTCATTCAATACTTAAGAGAATCATTAGTGATCTTAAATGGATATTTTATCTGCTGTAAAACTCCTAAAAAGAGCCAAGCTAAATGCCCCATTCCTGTGTTTCTCCTCTAAAGATAATTCTGTAAATAGGGCAGCTACTGCTGCCTAGAACATCCTTTAGTCATTTAAGATGTGTTTTATCCTGGTATTAATTAAATTCATTTCTAATTTTAAATTAAAAAAAAATTAAAGGTTAGCTCCTCTCTCCTTCAGTTGTAACTTTGTAGACTTTGAGCAGAGTAAAAATAAAGTATGACCTAAAATCTCTTCTCAATGTTATTTTCATTGTTTGTTTTTTTTCCTTCTAAGAAAAGTCATATTTTTTTAATGATCCAGGTCACATTCTAGGCTAGAGTTAAGAACTTCAGGGAGGGCTGCATCCTAATTCTCCTTTTTGTATTTTTTTTCTTTTTTGGATCTCCAAGTAATTTTTTATTGACTTAATTGACATATAACATCATATTAGTTTCAAATGTACAACATAATGATTCCATATGTATATATGTTGTGAAATGATCATAACATCAAATCTAGTTAACATCCATCCAAGTGATTTTTATGCACATTAAAACTTGAAAAGCAAGTGACTTTCAGCCCAGGCTTCCAATTAGGATCTCATGTGCTCAGTCACTCAATAGTGTCCGACTCTGCGACCCCCCCCAGACTATAGCCTCCAGGCTCCTATGTCCATGGAATTTCCTAGGCAAGCATACTAGAGTGGGTTGCCATTTCCTCCTCCAGGGGATCTTCCCTAGGATATCATATAGTTTTAAGAACTGTTATCACCTGTGCCCTCCCCTACAGATTCTGTCCATTTGTCTGGGTAGGAACACCTGTGTTGTTTAAATTAAGTCTTCCAGGTGATTCTAAGGTGAGGCCAGAGTTAAGGGTGAGAGGTCACAAGTATATTAGGAGAGTTGAGCCTGCGATCCTAACAGACTTTGCTCTGTGTGGTCTGGTAGGGGCAGGTCTGTGCCGCCTGCATTATCTGGGCTGTAATAGAATTTGGGGTGTCTATGGGAGAAGAGGGTCCCTGAAGACAGAAAAGAAGAAACTCAAAGTTTAATCTTCATGTAGGAGCTCAGTGTTCCTGAATCTCTCCTGAGACAACAAAAAAGAGGGTATTTCAAGTCTCTTCTTCCTGTGAGTGTTAGACCAACAGAGGGTCTGTGCTGAAGCCTTTAAAGGCACATTCTCAAGATGCATTTGTGACTTCACCTTATCTCACCTGAGAAAGAAACCTGGCGGAGGAAAAGGAAGAAATGGAAGTTTCTCAGGTAAATGTCATGTCCTGGATCAGGGGCAGGTTCTCTTTTCCTCCTGAAGTGCTGTGGTCCTAGAACATGCAAATGTTTACTTCTGTTTACTCTGTTGGTAACAAATTTGCTTTCAGCTACTGTTTTTCTCTCTCTCTTTTCTGACAGTCAAGTGCTCTTAGAACACTTCTCCCCTTTATGCTAGAGCCTTCTCGTCGTTTTCTCTGTTCAAACTTCTGATATGTTTTGAGCAATTCTCACTTCTAATTAATGACCTGAAACTACCAAAAATGTTCCCTTTGTGTCAGATCAACTTGGGAATGTGCTGATACCCAAGATTCCTATGTGGGATTGGAGGGGAAGGGACCTGGGACATCAGTGAGGAAGGAGACTGTATAGTCTTTAGGTCCCATCCAGATACCCCATCAACTCTCTGTAGATGAGGATTTAAAAAAGTCATATCAAACAGGATGGCATTAATGGCCCAGAATAACTCAAAACTTTCTAAAAAAGAAGACTGATTAGCAAAAGACAGGATCTCTAGAACCCTCAAGATTAGTGATTTAAATGAACCATTAGGGATTACAGATTATAGGCACTCTATGTAGCACTCTATGTGGCTAGATGTTTGGATAAAACTGGTGTTTTCATGATTAGATTTAGGTTACAATTGACTTGTTTTTCTGGGCAATAATGTCAGCAGTGATTGTGTTCTTTGGAGAATATTGATATCAATTTGTCCCATTACTGCTGATGTTAACTCCATACACTTGGTGCAAATGCTCTCTACCTGACATCTCTGCAACTCCTCTTTGTACTTTAAAGAGAGATATATATATATATATATATATATATATATATATTAAATTATCTAACAATGTTCAAGGCAATAGACTGATGTTGAATTTTAAGATGCTACTTGTCCGATGGGCTTCCCTAGTGACTCAGTAGTCGAGAATCCACCTGTCAGTGCAGGAGACACCAGAGACACGAGTTTAATCCCCATATCAGGAAGATCCCCTGGAGGAGGAAGTGGCAACCCACTCCAGTATTCTTGCCTGGGAAACCCCATGAACCGGGAGCCTGGTGGGTTCCTGGGGGGTCTCAAAAGAATCATACATGACTTAGCAACTAAACAACATTTGTCCTATGAGAAATAGATTTTTCTGTGGTAGGAACCATACATTTTGAGCTTATTATTAACTGGTAACACTATCAATGTACCTATCCCAGGAAGGTTCTACTCCTAAATCTTTCTCACACATGGTAATTTACTTGCTCAAAACGGGGTTCTGATGGCACTTGTTTTAGGTTGCTGTTATCTTAGATGTCCCCTCAGCTTGGTCTTTGGCTTCTATTAACTACATGTGAGCCTTGCTGAAAATAGTTTTCCAGATCAGCATCTCCCCAGCATCACATCTCCAGAGTGTCAGAGAGATGCCTTTGACAGAATCCATTAAGGTTAACATTAAATTTTAACATTAAAACTTGGCATGAAAAAGAGTCTAGGAAAAATACTTCACAGATTTGTTGTTTTGGCTCATGGATAAGAAGCAAGAAAACAAAGCAAATAAGTTTGAATTTGAGAAGCAATTAACTTTGCCTAAACTTTGACTGCTTTTCTTTTCATTTCCTATTCCTTGAAAATGAAATTACTGTTTGAGGAGCTAACAGTTTCCATCTACAGTTAACACAGCATATTAGAAAGTACCATCCTGAGCTAGTAGTAGTGTTAAAATCAGCACGACAGATGAACTTTCTCTATGCCTATACAGAAACTTGACTGGCAGTTTCATTTGTCAATTTCCTTAATTAATATAGCCTAACCTACTGCAATAGAATTTTAAACTCCTGAGGAAGAAACTATGTATTATTTCTTAATATCCTTTCTTCCCTTTTTCTATGGTGATACAATTTGTGATTTTTAACTGAACAGATGCTATCCGGAAACTAAAAATTACATTTTCCCGCTTCTGTTATCTAGGAGTGATCTGGTACATTTAGGTTCTGACAGATGGAATGAAAGGAAAAGTGGTATGTCAAATTTCTAAGATATTTGCTTGTTGAGAGAAGGCATGCTTTTCTTCCTTTTCTACCTTCTGGCTGGTGGGAATGTGGACATGACGGCCATAACTGGCATAGTCACCCTAGACATGAGATGATCTGGGTGATGTAGGTCATGGTAAAGCAACCACATAGAAGGAGCCTGGGGCTCTGGAAGTAACACACTGAATCTGGGTCACCCACCTCTGAACTTACGTGTATCTGACTCTTATTGATCATGAAGAAGCATAAATTATTGCTTTATGATACCTATTGCAAGCAATACAATTGCTCCTCAGTAGCTTAGCCTATACTAATGAATAATGATTATAAAATTTTTATGGCATATCATATTACAGTTATGTGCATAATACAGTATAGAAACATTATTACATTCTTTTAAAAAACACCTATGATGAGAGGCTGATAGCCAATTTTGCTATCAGAGGTATACTGTATTATAATGTAATTCTTTGCAAGCAAAGTTATAAAATGATAAAACAACTAACACATTTTTGTAAAATATCACGCACCTTATGCCTATATATGGATAGGCATACACGTCTGGCACACACTGTTCTACGTCATGAATCCTTGGGTGACAATGATGATGACATAAATACATCTCATTCAGTTTTTGCTGTACCATTTTTACTTTCCTCATGAAGACACTCACACACGTGCACAATAGATAAGTTTATTAACTGTAAGGCATGATGACTATTTATTGTTCATTAAGTAGAAAGGGCTCATCAAAGTTCCTCATCATCTTCACATTGACTAGGCTGAGGAAGAAGTAGAAGCGAGATTGGTGTCACTGTCTCGGGGGTGATAGAGGTAGAAGTGGAGGTAGGTGCGCTCAGTGTTACTTTATGGAAATGTATCACAGTTTGTCTGACTGTACTGATTTTTAATTTCTCTAAAAATGCTTCTATGTAATACCAATCCTTCCACCCCTAGCTTTAGCTTCAGCGCCAGTATCATAAAGGGGTCCATGTCATAACAGAAGTCAAAAGCAAGTCTTGTGCAATAGGAGACCTTCTACCAGATTGTCGAGCGTCGGTTTGTTTGCTGGCCCTGCTTTTTCCATCTTCCTCATAATGGTTCATCTTTTTTCATCTTCCTCATCTGAACCTCAGCACTGGTTCAGAAGCACTCATTCTCATCCAGTTGTCATGTGTTAATTCCTCTGGTGTGGTGTTTATTTGCACTTTAATTTCTCTAAGATCCACATCTTTTGGGCCATATCCACCATCTCTTTTGTGGTTTCTTTGATTGGTTCTGTTCTAAATCCTTTGAAGTCTGGCACAATGTCTGGAGGCAGTTTTCTCCAGCAGGAATTTACTATTTTGGACTTGATGGTTTTCATGGCTTTTTCTATAACAATGATGACACCTTCAAGGATTACCAATTGTGTAATCCTTCCAGACCTTCATGATTTTCTCTTTATCTGGGTTCTGTTCTGTAGTATTGGTAATACTTTCCATAGTGTACCATGTGTAATGAACGTTAAAGACCCTCATGACCCCCTGATCTAGAGACTAAGTTAGAGATGTTGTGTTTGAGGAAGAGTAGACCACTTCAGTATTTCAGTGTTACATAGTTCTAGGTGGCCAGGGACATTGTCTAATACAGCAACAACGAATGTTAAAAGGCAGCCCCTTACTGACAAGGTACTTCCTGACTTTAGGGACAAAGCAATGATGGAACCAATCCAGAAAAATGGTTCTCATCCAGAATTTTTTGTCACCCAAGCAAAAGACTGGCAGCTGGTGGTGTGTTGTATTTTTTTCCCCCCATCAAGGCTCAGGGCTTAGAGGCTTTATAGGTAAGGGCAGTTCTGATCACAAACCTACTATATTTATCCAAAACTGTGCTTTAGCCTATCCCTCCCTGCCTTAAATCCTGGTGTTCACCTCTCTTCCTTACTAATAAATCTATTTTGTAGCATTTTTCCCCAGAATAGGGCACTTCAGGCTACATTAAAAACTTGTTCAGGCAGATATCCTTTCTCTTTAATGACTGTCTTAACAGCATCTGAGAACTCATCTCTGATGTCTTGATTAGTAGAAGCTGCTTCTCCTGTTATATTGACATTTTAAAGCCAAATAAATCTCTTTTTAGAATTATCAAGCCATCCTTTCCTGGCATTAAGTTCTTTAGCTTGAGATTTTTTTAATTTTTGACTTGTTATTGTATACTGACTTTGATTTTTCTTAAATCATGTTAGAGTCTTATTGGTATGACTTTCTTTTGGCAATCTTGTACCCACATAAAAGCTTAATTTTCAACATGAGAAAAAAGAATATATTTCACCAAAAGTGCAAGGATTTTGCATCTGCTGGTGCAGCTGCAGTGATGGCTTATGAATGTCCTCTTCTTCTTTTATGATGGTCCTTATCATGAAATAAATGTGGGCAGCTGTAGCTGCAGACCTCAATCTAGGGCATGTATCAAGCAATCCAAATTTTCTTGTCATGCCATGACTTTTCTCTGTTCCTTAGGAAAACTGGCAGCATTACTAGTGGGACTTTGTACGGTTTTCATGATGCTATTCAAGGTTTACATTTCACACTATGAAAAACATGTGAGAACCAGGAGAGATCACTTTTTACTGTGACATACAATTTACTGAAGAGAAAACTTGTCACATGGAGATGATTAGCATCACATGGCATTTATAAGCAGACACTTGCAATAACAGAAGGTGGCTGTGAAACTTTTACAGTAAGTACAGTATAACTATAGTTAAATTTATGCAGTTATGACTTAATACAGCACGTTTAAGTTTGTTTACATTTCTCTGAACTGAGGATGGTGCCATGTATGGTTTATAAGAGTGGTGTGCGTAAGTTCTAATAAATCTTAAATTATTATAGTGTATTTGTATGTTTCATGGTAGTAAATGATAAAATAGACTAGTATCTATATATATATCTTGTGTATTCATGACATACCTAACTTTTTCGTCATTTTTTTGATATTTCTGAGGTGCACAGTTCATCTGTCAGCTTTTTCAAATTGTCTCAAATTTCCAAAAAATATTTGAATATATTTATGGGAAAAAATCCATGTACAAGTGGACCCATGCATTTCAAAGCTGTGTTGTTCAAGGGCTAACTATATACATATAATATATATCTTATATGTATGAGCTATTTATGGATATATAATACAGGTATCAAATCATATTTTTTTATCCATTGATGGACTAGTTTTGGCTATTGTCAGTAGTGCTGTTATCAATATGGGTGGTGGACATTTTTTTGAGTTACGGTTTCTGTTTCCTTCAAATAAATACTCAAAAGTGAAATTTATGGATCTATGATAGTTCTATTTTTATTTTATGAGGACCCGCCATACTATTTTTCATAGTTCAGTTCAGTCACTCAGTTGTGTCCAGCTCCGTGTTACCCCATGGACATGGGAGGCATGCCAGGCCTCCCTGTCCATCACCAACTCCCAGAGTCCACCCAAACCCACGTCCATCGAGTCGGCGATGCCATCCAACCATCTCATCCTCTGTCGTCCCCTTCTCCTCCTGCCTTCAGTCTTTCCCAGCATCATGGTCTTTTCAAGTGAGTCAGTTCTTCACATCAAGTGGCCACAGTATTGGAGTTTCAGCTTCAGCGTCCAGTGAATATTCAGGACTCATTTCCTTTAGGATGGACTGGTTGGATCTCCTTGGAGTCCGAGGGACTCTTGAGAGTCTTCTGCAACACCACAGTTCAAAAGCATCAATTCTTCACCACTCAGCTTTCTTTGGAATCCAACTCGCACATCCATACATGACTATTGGAAAAACCATAGCTTTGACTAGACAGACCTTTGTTGGCAATGTCTCTGCTTTTTGATATGCTGTCTAGGTTGGTCATAACTTTTCTTCCAAAGAACAAGCGTCTTTTAATTTCATGGCTTCAGTCACCATCTACAGTGATTTTGGAGCCCCCCAAAATAAAGCTTCTTTGTTTCCCCATCTATTTGCCATGAAGTAAATGGGACTGGATCCCGTGATCTTGGTTTTCTGAAAATTGAGTTTTAAGCCAGCTTTTTCACTCTTTTCTTTCACTTTCATCAAGAAGCTCTTTAGTTCTTCACTTTCCGCCATAAGGATGGTGTCATCCGCATATCTGAGATTATTGATATTTCACCTGGCAATCTTGATTCCATTTTTTCATAGTGACTGTGTCAATGTACTTTCCTCCCAACAGTGCATAAGGATTCCCTTTTCTCCACAATATCACAAAAACTTGTTATTTCTTTTCTTTTGATAATAGCCATTTTAACAAGTATGAGGTAATAGCGTATGGTTTTTATTTGCATTTCCCTGATAGCTAATGATTTTGAGTTCCTTTATGTGTACTTGTTGGCCATCTGTATGTCTTCTTTGGAAAAATCTTTTCACATCTTCTGCCTACTTTTTAGTTAGGTTGTTTGTTTTTCTGCTATTGAATTATATATGAGTTCTTTGTGTATTTTGGATATAATCCACTATTTGATATGTTATTTACAAATATTTTCTCCCATTTTGTAGGTTGCCTTTTCATTTTGTTTACAAATTCATTTTTAGATGTTACTTATTCTAGTGCTAGTAGCTAACTACAGTACATGAAATGGAACAATGTTATTTTTTTCTAATTGTTTGGGAATGATTTCAGTTTAGCAGATCGTATTTATATGGACTTATAAAATGAAAAAATACTTTTTAAAGATATAGATAATTCTTGCATAATATCAAGAAATACTCAGTCATTTCTCCCATGGCCTCTTCAGTATTTAAAATTATTCTCAACACACACTTTCTTAAACATCCTACTCTAAATTTTTGTGAAAGATAATCATGCATTTTCTCAGGTTCATGAATTATGTTCTAAAGCTTCCTATGGTCAATCATTCTAAAACTTCTTTCAGCCACATGTAAAGAAGCAGTTGGAATTCTATCCCTTCCATTTAATTTGTTAAGCTTTTTAGATATATAAATTTGACTAACATCATAATTGAAATAAGCGTAGTTTTCAGGGTTTTTCATTAATATATCCCAACCTCTGTAAATATTATTTATTGCAAATTGGTTACACTGTTCTATTTTTGATTTAGAAATGTACTCTATGTTGTTCAGTCACTAAGTCATTTCTAACTCTTTGCAACCCCATGGACTCAGCACAACAGAATTGCCTGTCCTTCACCACCTCCCAGAGAGTTTGCCCAGACTCATGTCCATTGAGTTGGTGGGGCCATCCAACCATCTCATCCTCTGTAGCCCCCTTCTCCTCTTGCCCTTGATCTTCCCCAGAATCAGTGTCTTTTCCAGTGGTTGGCTGATCGCATTAGGTGGCCAAAGTATTGGAGCTTCAGCTTCAGCATCAGTTCTTGCAATAAATATTCAGGGTTAATTTCCTTTAGGACTGACTGGTTTGATCTCCTTGCAGGCCAAGGGACTCTCAAGAGTCTTCTCCAGCACCACAGTTCAAAAGCATCAATTCTTTGGCACTCAGCCTTCTTCCCAGTCCAACTCTCACGTCCATACATGACCACTGGAAAAACCATAGCCTTGACTAGACGGACCTTTGTTGGCAAAGTAATGCCTCTGCTTTTGAATATGCTGTCTAGGTTTGTCATAACTTTTCTTCCATCTTTTACTTTCATGGACACAGTCACTGTCCACAGTGATTTTTAAGCCCAAGAAAATAAAATCTATCACTGTTTCCACTTTTTCACCTTCTATTTGCCATGAAGTGGTGGGACCAGATGCCATGATATCAGTTTTTTTGAATGTTCAGTTTTAAGCCAGTAATCTTAAGAGTCCCTTGGACTGCAGGGAAATCAAATCAGTCAATACTAAAGGAAATCAACCCTGAATATGCATTGGAAGGATTGATGCTGAAGCTGAAACTCCAGGACTTTGGCCACTTGAGAGCCAACTTCTTGGAAAAGACCCTGTTGCTGGGAAAGACTGAGGGAGAAAGAAGAAGAGCATGCAGAGGATGAGGTGGTTAGCTGGCATCACCAACTCAATGGACATGAATTTGAGCAAGCTCCAGGAGATAATGAAGAACAGGGAAGCCTGGTGTGCTGTAGTCCATAGGGTCACAAAGAGACACACAGGTCTTACTGACCAACCAAAAATATGTTAAGTATATTATTTATATACATTACCATTTTGAATAATCAAATGACTTAGAATTTTTAAAATGGTAAAAAAAAATGATGCACTTAAACTTTTAAAAAGAAAAAATGAAAAGAAAATTCAATTGCAGTGTTAGTATGACTATGTAACAAAAGATCTGTGCTTGAGTGGAAAAAGACTAGAAGGATATACCAAAATATTAATAGAATAAAAGGTCAGTAAAATAGTATATACTGAAGAGTTTTAGGCAGTGGTTACCAAATGTGTTCTTTGACTAGAATTACTAAAGATTTTTAAGAGACAGAATTGCCTGGACTCCATCTCATATCTATTGAATTAAAATCCTTGTGGATAGTGTTTGGTAATCTGTATTTTTAGAAAATTTTCCAAGGGACTTTTAGCCCATGGTATTGTGTTTGTGACCTACCAGTCTAAAGAGTAAAGTATCTATTTGTTTATTTAGAATATTTTTATTTGTAGGATTTCCTTATTAGAGCCAAAATGTAACATACCCTTCACTTTTATTGATAATGGTTTTAAGAAATGGCAACTTACAGAGCATTTCTGAATGTTTTGCAAATTAGTATTAAGGAGAGGATCAGTTGATATATACATTAGGCATCTGTTTCAGTAATAGATAAAAAAATAAGTGTGTAACTCAAGTTTGATATTGGCTAAAAATTACAATTCAAGTCATAACGTTCAATGTGAAAAAGTTTTAATATAATGCAAAATAACAAGAAAAACTTCCTCTTTTATCCCTAATTCCCTATTTCTAGTCATTTCCAATGAAATGACCAAAGAAACAGTTAACAGTTTGTGAGTATATCATCCATTATACTTTCTATGCATTTATGTTAGTACAGAATAGATTTATCCAAATTTTTTGTTGTTGTTCAGTCACTCGGTCATGTCTGACTCTTTGCAACTCCATGGACTTTAGCATGCCAGGCTAAATTATTTTGCACTAGATATTTGTTTGATTTAAGCTATTTTCACATTTTGAACACTCATTATGAACAATGTTTTATTTTTTAAACCATTTTCCATTATTTAATCATGTTTTACCTTATTTCAAGGTGCTAAGATGACCTCATTTTTCTTTTTGAAAATATTTAGCTCTTAAGATAATGATTGATATAAAATTTTCTTTATCTGTATTTATGTGTAAGGTATATATTCTACCAAGTAACACTATATGTCATTTTTTTTAAATTAAAGTGAATAATGGATTCTGTTATTATGAGATAGCAGAGTCCACCTTTCCCACAGAGGCATTTTTCTTTCTTCTGGTATAACTTTACCACTGTGTCTTGTGCTGTTTGCAAATTGAATATTTCTAGGCAGGGGTTAAAACATAATGTAGTCATCCAATGATCACTGACATATTTACTGGTAGCAGGAAATATGCCCAAGAATAATTATTAGAAAGGAAAATTCAGGGGATTATGGTGTCTAGTTCTTTCCTCTCACTTTATTTGGATGAACCAATGTCCAGTCTAACCAGATGTTGTCTTAACAGAAAGTTAAGCATTTAGAATTTAGACAGCGTATGTCTTTAAATATATGCTCTCACTACCCAGGAACCTTCTTTCATAAGTACAGCAAAAAGAACATACATTACATTGCTATAATTTGTGTTCAGATCAGAAGACCTGATCAAAATTTATAATTTCTTAAAGTGTGTAACAAACCTAACAAAGAATGAGAATCATGCTCTCTGGCTCTGAAATAGAGTTTCTAATGCTGAAAGTGCATAATCTGGGTGCTAATTGTCAGAATAAAAATATACCAAACTATAATATTCCAAGAGGTGACTCATCATAGAAACAAAAGGGAAGGGCATGATTAACTCTCATTTGTACAGCGCAAGCATAATGTGTCCACTAATCTAGATTTAGATCCAGGCTAGAAAGTATTTTATGTAAAGAAATTATTAAATTTGCACATTAGCCTACTTTTGAGTTATAATAAATTTCTTGAGCAAAAATGTCC
The DNA here is from genome assembly GCF_019923935.1 of Bubalus bubalis. Taxonomy (NCBI): domain Eukaryota; kingdom Metazoa; phylum Chordata; class Mammalia; order Artiodactyla; family Bovidae; genus Bubalus; species Bubalus bubalis. Next base: position 53,219,476 of record NC_059164.1, on the reverse strand, counting down.
TAAGAGTAAGAAAGGGATTCCTGCTTTGCCCCAGAGAGCAATGCTGCGATTAATTCTACCACCTGGAGCAAAAGAACTCGGAGCAGAAGTTCTGCCTTCAATACAGCAATCCCTACTGAGAAAAATAATTCCTTAAATGTTCTCTAATATATTTTTGTTTCTCATAATATGTAAGGCTTCCAATCTGTGTACTGTTGAAGCTTACATTCTGTATGAATTATCTTTTATATTTAGGGTACTTTTCAAATCTTAATATTTCAACTGGAGCCATTCATCTCTCTATGTATTTAATTCACAATCATGCTGTCTATTAGAAAGGGTAGTTTATAATGATGTTGGGGTTCTAAGAATGTACATTTCCCATATATAAGCTTTATGGTAAGCACCTTACTTCTGAAATAAATATTTCTGACTTTAAAACATGTATTTCCTAGTCATTGAACTGAACACTTTGAGCAAAAGTAAAAATATTTTGTGTGATTCATAGTTTAATTTTTTAACTTTAAATTAGATAGATTATAATACTGGGACTTGAGTATTTGAACAAAAACTATCTAGAAATTCTGTTGAGTGTGAGTGGATGGAGGTGGGGTGGTTGTATTAGGGACCAAGAAAAAGTTTCAAATAATGATGCTAGTTTTAAGTGGTTTTTAATAAATTACTTGAAAACTAGCTTTTGCCCCCAAGTAGTATAATAAAATTGTATTCCCAGAGATGACTGATAAAGATTAACAGTCAAAAGCAGAGACAGTTTTTCTGTCTGCAGTCTCTTGACTTGACTGTAGCATATGTAATGCCTCTGCCAACTGTTTCCTAGATTAACCACAGTATTTGGTCACAAGTGACAAAAAAAAAAAAAAAAAAAAAAGCCTACTCAAACTTGCTTTTGCAAAAAGAGAATATATTGGCTGATGGAAATAGGAAGGAAGGGGCTGAGTCTGTCCTCAGTCACACTGAACCTGTAGACTACTAGAGTTCTTGTCATCCCTCCGTCCCCTCTGCCAGCTGCTTTCCGTGTGTCTCTTTCCTGATTTGAAGGGATGCTACCCATTTGGTACAGAATATGACTACTTGCAGATTGAGTCATATTCTTACGTTAGTGAATCATGGGGAAAGAAAACTCCTCTTTTCTAGTAACTGTAAATCTTCAGGAAGGGCTCTCCTTGGCCCAAAGTTCACAACCATCCCCGTGACTGTGCCGCAGTGTCCAGCGATTGTAAGCCCCAACAGACCCATGTAGAGTTGGAAAGGGGGATGTCAATCTGCAAAGGGTTCAGGGAGGGAAGATTAAGGGTCTCAGGAAACATTACTTTGCTCCTAATTCCCCTTTGAAATCTGCTTCTTTTTCCTGACTACTGCATTGTCTTCTCATCTTCTTACTCCCTGCCTCTCATTTAGACTTAACATTCTGCTCTTTAAAAAAATCTGTTCTCTTCCACAAATAGCTCATCTTAACACAGTTTCAACTCGTATCAATGCAGAAGCACTTTGAGTTTCTATCTGCACATATCATTACATTCAGCTACTTGTCACACAAGAGCATGGGTGTGTTTTACAAGTTTACCCATCCTCCAGAAGCTTATAAGCTAAAGAAGAAATAACAAATAGGCAACATCCATGATAAGGTTAATTTTTCACTGATTGCTTAAATTTTAACAGAAAACTTTATGGACCACATTTTACTCTTTCCCAGCACTGCTGAGACTTAAATGTGGAGTTGGCATTCTTATGAACAGTTAAGTAAGAACTGTGACGAATTGGACTGTTTTTCACGTATCAGAAACATTAAATGCATTTACCATTCAAAAAAACATCTGAGGAAACCCATTCTCTGACGGAGAAACCTTTGCAATACAACCTACACTATGATACTGTTTATAGAGTTTTCTCGTTCCAGCACTCTACTAAATTTAGTGAAGCCCTTTCACTATTATACATTGGTCATATTCTTAGCTCATTCCTTCATAAAATAGAAGTAGTCAAAACACCCCTTTTAATATATCATGGCAAAGCACAACTTTGAGAAACCAGCCTAATTGTTCTGTTCCAGGTACTGCTCACCCCAGTGTTTGCGCAACAGTGGACCACCATGGGGGAAAGAAGACTACAGTCGTTTGATTCACGATGGTCAACTTGACATAGCTGTGTATCATCAGTTATAGGACAGCAAGAGGCAAAATATGGCAAATGCCAAAAGAAGGAAAGCACATATTACAGGAGTGGACAGGGAGGAGAGGTTACTATTTGAAGGGGCAGAACAGGTGGAAAAACAGATTAAGGAGATGTATAAGTTTGAGGTTGAACATTTTCAATTTTAAGTTTGAGAAACATTCATCTGGAAATTGAAAATGGGAGTTTAGGTTTCAGGACAGATTTCTGCTGGAGTTTGAAATATGGGAACCACTTAATTAATAAAAATTCTACAAATGTATACCCATGTGAACTGAATGAGCAAATAATTTCTCAGCCTCCCAGTTTCCCTATCTTCAAAATGGAGGAAATAACATAATGATTAAGATTTCTGTGAAGATTATGAATTTAGGTAGGAAAGTGTCTTTGCGCCATTTTTATTAACTAGTACGCCATTGTTGTCAGTATCCCTCTTGCCTATACAGTGTGCTTGGCTCTGTCATGGGGATGGGAGTGAATCAAGTTAAGAAATGAATCTAATAGAAAAGACCACCACATTTGACTCTTCCTGTGACTGTATTCACTGGGTATTTGTCACTTTGTCCTGACCCTCTTGCTTCATTTCCTAGGACGTTTGTTATTTCTGATTCATTCCTTCATTTTTTTGCTAATGTATTTTTATCATTTTATTTATTTATTTTTGTTTTATTTATTTTATTTTATATTGGAGGATAGTGGATGAACAATGTTGTGTTCAAGTGTACAGCAAATGGATTCATTTATACATATGCATGTATCTATTCTTTTTCAAATTATTTTCCCATTTGGGTTATTATAGAATATTGAGCAGAGTTCCCTGTGCTGTATAGTAGGTCCTTGTTGGTTATCTGTTTTAAATATAGCAGTTTACATGTCAATCCCAAACCCACAATCCAGCCATTCCCTCTCCCTTCACCAACCATGACCATAAGTTCATTCTCTAAATGTTGAGTCTGCTTCTGTTTCATAAATAAGTGAATTTGTATCATTTTTTTAAGATTCTGCATGTAAGTGATATGATATTTGTCTTTCTCTGGCTGACTTATTTCACTTAGTATGATAATCTCTGGGTCATCATGCTGCTGCAAATGGCATTATTTCATTCTTTTTAATGGCTAATATTCCATTATATATACATATGTATGTATGTATGTGCGTGTGTGTGTGTGTGTATGTATATGTACCACATCTTCTTTATCCATTCTTCTGTTGTGGCATTTAAGTTGCTTCTTTGTCTTGTCTATTGTGAACAGTGCTGCAGTGAACATTGGGATGCATATATCTTTAAAACCCTGTTTTTTTCTGGATATAAGCCCAGGAGTGGGCATAAGATCATAAGATGGCTCTGTTTTCAGATTTTTAAGGAACCTACATACTGCTCTCCATAGTGGCTATACCAGTTTACAGTCCTACCAACAGTATAGGAGGGTTCCCTTTCCTCCATACCCTCTCCAGCATTTGTTTTCAGTTTTTTTCTGTTGATGGTCATTCTGACTGATGTGAGGTGATATCTCATTATAGTTTGGATTTGCTGCTGCTAAGTCGCTTCAGTCATGTTCGACTCTGTGCAACCCCATAGACGGCAGCCCACCAGGCTCCGCTGTCCCTGGGATTCTCCAGGCAAGAACACTGGAGTGGGTTGCCATTTCCCTCTCCAGTGCATGAAAGTGAAAAGTGAAAGTGAAGTCGCTCAGTTGTGTCCTACTCCTAGTGTACCCATGGACCGTAGCCTACCAGGTTCCTCCGACCATGGGATTTTCCAGGCAAGAGTACTGGAGTGGGTTGCCATTGCCTTCTCCCAGTTTTGATTTGCACTTCTCTAATAATTTGCTAATTACTGAGCATTCTCTCATGTGCCTGTTAGCCATCTGCATGTCTTCTTTGGAGAAATGTCTTTTTGGGTCTTTTGCCCATTTTATGATTTTTTTTTTTAACATGGAGCTGCATGTACCATTTGTAAATTTTGGAGACTAATCCCTCATCAGATGCATCATTTGAAAATATTTTCTCCCATTCTCTGTGTTGTCTTTTTGTTTTATTTATAGTTTCCTTTGCTGTGCAACAGCTTTTGAGTTTCAGTAGGTCCCATTTGTTTATTTTTGGTTTTATTTCTATTACTCTAGGAGATGACTGGAAAAAGATATTACTGTGATTTATGTCAAGAGTGTTCTGCCTATGTTTTCCTCAAAAGTTTCATAGTATCTGATCTTACATTTAGGTCTTTAATCCATTTTGAGTTTATTTTTGTATTTGATGTTCAAGACTTTTCTCTTTTTTTTTTTTTAATGTTCAGTTCAGTTCAGTTGCTCAGTTGTGTCTGACTCTTTGCGACCCCATGAATCTCAGCACGCCAGGCCTCCCTGTCCATCACCAACTCCTGGAGTTCACTCAGACTCATGTCCATTGAGTCAGTGATGCCATCCAACCATCTCATCCTCTGTCATCCTCTTCTCCTCCTGCCCCCAATCCCTCCCAGCATCAGAGTCTTTTCCAATGAGTCAACTCTTCGCAGGAGGTGGCCAAAGTACTGGAGTTTCAGCTTTAGCATCATTCCTTCCAAAGAACACCCAGGGCTGATCTCCTTCAGGATGGACTGGTTGGATCTCCTTGCAGTCCAAGGGACTCTCAAGAGTCTTCTCCAACAGTCCAGTTTCCCATTACCATTATTGAACAGACTGTCTTTTAGCTTTTCAGCATGGAGTATTATATTAGCTGTAGATTTGTTATATATGGCATTCATTATGGTCAGGTATGTTCCCTCTGTGCCCACTTTCTGGAGAACTTTTATCATAAGTGGGTAAATTTTGTTGAAAGCTTTTTCTACATCTATTAAGATGGTCATATAGTTTTTATTTAGATCATATAGTTTTAAATAGAATTTGCCTGTGAATCCATGTGGTCCTGGACTTTTGTTGGGAGACTTTTAATCACAGTTTCAATTTCTGTGCTTGTGATGGGCCTGTTCATATTTTCTATTTCTTCCTGCTTCAGTCTTGGGAGTGTACCTTTCTAAGAATTTGTCCATTTCTTCCAGATTGTCCATCTTATTGGCGTATAGTTGCTAGCAGTCGTCTCATGTTTCTTTGTATTTCTGTCGTGTCTATTGTAACTTCTTTTTAATTTCTAATTTTATTGATTTGAGCCTTCTCCCTTTTTTTATTTGAGTCTGGCTAAAGGCTTATCAATTTAGTTTTGTTCTCAAAGAACCAGCTTTTGGTTTCATTGATCTTTGCTGTTGTTTTCTTTGTCTCTATTTCATGTATTTCTGCTCTGATCTTTATGATTTCTTTCCTTCTACTAACTATAAGGTACCAGAAGAAAGAGAATATTTACTTGAGAAAATATTTGAAGAGATTATAGTCAAAAATTTCCCTAATATGGGAAAGGAAATAGTCAACCAAGTCCAGGAAGCACTGAGAGTCCCATAAAGGATAAACCCAGAAGGAACACACTGAGACACATATTAATCAAACTAACAAAAATTAAATACAAATAAAAAAATGTTTGTTAAAATGTTAAAAAAAATGTTAAATGTTTGTTCTTCTTTCTCTAGCTGTTCTAGGTGTAAGGTTAAATTGTTTATTTCTGATATTTCTTGTTTCCCGAGGTACGATTATATTGCTATAAACTTCCCTCTTAGAACTGCTTTTGCTGTATCCCACAGGTTTTGGATTGTCATGTATCTGTTATCATTTGTCTCTAGATATTTTTAAATTTCTTCTGTGATCCATTGGTTATCTCATAATATATTGTTTAGCCTCCATGTGTTTGTACCTTTTACAGTTTCTTTTCCTATAATTGATTTCTAATCTCATAGTGTTGTGGCCGGAAAAGATACTTGATATGATTTCAATTTTCTTACATTTATCAAGGCTTGATTTCTTTTGCAAGATGTGATCTACACTGGAGAATGTTCTGTTTGCACTTGAGAAGGAAGTGTATTTGCTGTTTTTGGATGGAATGTCCTAGAAATATCAATTAACTCCATCTGCTGTTAATATGTGATTTAAAAAAATTGTCTATACCACATGACATAGGGCACTCTAATTCTTGATGGTAGGTTTTTGCCTTTTATCACTTTAAATATATCACGCCACTCCCTTCTGGCTTGCAGAATTTCTGTGAAAAATCAGCTGATAACCTTATGAGGGATTCCTTTGTATGTTATTTGTTGCTTTTCTCCTGTTCCTTTTAACATTTTTTATTTGTATTTAATTTTTGTTAGTTTGATTAATATGTGTCTCAGTGTGTTCCTTCTTGGGTTTATCCTTTATGGGACTCTCGGTGCTTCCTGGACTTGGTTGACTGTTTCCTTTCCCATATTAGGGAAATTTTTGACTATAATCTCTTCAAATATTTTCTCAAGTCCTTTCTCTTTTTTCTCTTTCTTCTGGTACCCCTATAATTCAAATTTTGGTGCATTTTATGTTGTTCCAGAATCTCTGAGACTGTCCTCATTTCTTTTCATTCTTTTTTCTTTATTCTGTTCCATGGCAGAGATTTCCTACCATTCTGTCTTCCAGGTCACTTACCCATTCTTCTGCCTCAGGTATTCTGCTATTGGTTCCTTCCAGTATATTTTTCATTTCAGTTATTATTCATCTCTGTTTGTTCTTTAGTTCTTGGCTAAACATTTCTTGTATCTTCTTGATCCATGCCTCCATTCTTTTTCTGAGATCTTGGATCATCTTTACTATCATTACTTTGAATTATCTTTTCAGGTAGATCGTCCATCTCCTCTTCATTTAGTTGTTCTTGCAGGTTTTTATCTTGCTCCTTCATCTGAAAGCTTTCTTTGTCTTCTCATTTCAGCAAACTTACTGCCTTTGTGGTCCCCTTTCTGCAGGCTTGCAGGATTGTAGTTCCTTCTGCTTCTGACGTCTGCCCCCTGGTGGGTGAAGCTGGTCCAGAGGCTTGTGCCATTATCCTCTTGATAGGGGATTTCATTGGTGTGACCAGAGCCTGCCCTGGATATTGAGCAGAGCCTCCCCTTTGCTCTGTTATTGTCACTGCCCTGTTAGGGGTGGGGTCTACTCCGTAGTGTTGGAGCAGAAGTCCCCAGATCTGTTTTTAGCTATGTTTCTGACTTAGCTTAGTGAGTGTGAGATAGGTGGGGTTGGAGGACTCCCACTGGAGAGAAGCTGCTGTGTATTCCACCTCTAGAGATGCTCATCTCTGAACGTGCTCTGTTGTATCCCCTTTTGCCTGTTGTGTGGACTCACAGAGTGCACTGTTGTTGGCACTGCCCTCGATCCCACCTTGACTGTGGTGTGCCGGCACTTGGACCTGGTGATTCAGAGGCATGGTCTTCACCTGCCACCAGCAGAAGGTATATGAAGGTGAAAATTAATATCAAGTGAGATTTAATCTTAACAACAGCCATGTTGTTGCACATGCCAGGATTTCCTTCTTTCTCATGGCTCAGTAATATTCTTGTGTGTGTGTGTGTGTATGTGTGTGTGTGCGCGCGCGCGCGCATGTGTGTGTATCTTATTCATATGTTGATCAGCACACTTAGGTGTTTTACATCTTGGCTATTGTGAATAATGCTACAGTGAACATGGGAATGCAGATATCACTTTGATAATCCTCTTTTCATTTCCTTTGGGTATGTACCTAGAAGTGGGATTGTTGGATCACATGGTAGTTCTGTTCTGAAAATTTTTTACATATAATTCTATTCTTAATCAAGACTACCTTGAGCCTATTTTATAGATTTTTTTCAAAGATTTATCACCGGATTTATCATTTCTATCTTTTAAAAAAGTATTAGTTTTTATTTAAGTCTATCTAATAGTTTAAAATATAATTTGTTTTGTTTGCTGCTGCTGCTGCATTGCTTTAGTCATATCCGACCCCATAGACGGCAGACCAGCAGGCTCCTCTGTCCCTGGGATTCTCCAGGCAAGAATACTGGAGTGGGTTGCCATTTCCTTCTCCATTGTTTTCTTTAAACTTCCTTAAAATGAATACTGTTTTATTGTGTATCTTTAAATTTTGTTAAGGCATTTGAGGTTCTACATTGCTCTCTGAGTACAGTTTTTCCTGTATTTTCTAGGTTTAGATTCAAAATGTTCTTAATTTCTTTGTATTCTCACTTTTTTTATTTAATTATTTTCAGAAGTATGTTTCTTAATTTTAAAGTAGTTTGGAAAACTTTGATTATTGTCTTATTACCTTTTTAGTATCTAAAAATCAATTACTTATCTATGTAATACTCATGAACAATGAGAAATTGAAATTTTAAAATTCCATTTAAAATAGCATCAAGATTGCTGGGAGACAATTCTTTATTCGTTTCTTTCATTTCTGCATGTCTCGTCAGTGCAGACACTGCCTATCTTTGTTCTGAGCCATGTTTTCAAGTATGCTTTTGTCACCAAAAATCACTGAAAGTTCAGCAGAGAGAGTGCCTCCCTACAGAGCAAAGGGTAGGCTTGCTGTTGCTAACTGTAAAATGTTTCAATCTCTAAGATTGTGCAGTTATCATGAGAACTTTTTTGAATCTTCCCATAGGAACTGGGGTTTGGAGAAGTGCAAATGCTGATACCCTGGCTAGTACTATCACTGTTGAATAATGAACTGTCTTTTATCTCTGACCCAGAACTCACCTGTCTTCTGCCATGTGACTGTGACAGGCTGACTTGTTAGCTTGCAAGTAGGGTAAGCTTTCAGAAACATCACGGTTTTCCACAAAAATACTTAGAAATAAATCTAACAAAACACGTCTAAAACCTTTAGATTCAAACTATAAACATCACTGATATTAAGGGAAAAAAGCAAGATGGAGAGAGAACATTGTTATTGATTGAGAATCTCAATGTTGTTATGATGTTTATTTTTCCTGTGTTTCGTATATAGATTCAATGAAATCTTTTCAAAAATTTCTGAAGGCTATTTTCAAGATATGACAGATGATTCTAAAAGGTATATAGTGAATTTAAAATCAAACCGATTTTTAAAAGCAGTGTTGGAAGACTTGTACCATACAATTTCTAGACTGAAGGTAAACTACAGCTATAGTGTAGTATCCAGGTAACACCAGGAAAACAAGTTGATGGAACAGAATAGAAAGCCCAGAAAGAGACCAAAAGATTTATGGTCATTTGATTTTTAATGAGACTGGCAAATTAGTCAAACATGGAAAGGAGAGTATTTTCAGCAAATTGCGCGGAACAACTGGATATCAGTATGAAAAAAGTGAAACAAGGTCCCTCTCTCACTCCATACACAGAACAGTTTGAGATAAATCATAAACCTAAATTTAAAACTCAGAGCCATAAAACTTCTTAAAATTTAGAAATCCTTCTTTGTAACCTCAAAGTAGGCAAAGATTTCTTGAACAGGTCACAATAAACACAAACCATAAGACTTTAAAAATAAATTGAACATTATTAAGATTTAACATTTTGGCTCTATCAAAAGACTCCATTAAGAATATGAATGGGGCTTCCCTGGTGGCTGAGTGGTAAATAATCTACATGCCAATGCAGGAGACATGGGTTCAATCCCTGAACCAGGGAGAACCCACATGCTGGGGAGCAACTAAGTCCAAGCACCCCAACTATTGAACCTGTGCTCTAGAGCCTAGGAGCTGCAACTACTGAGCCCATGTGCCACAAGTACTGAAGTCCACACACGCTAGAGCTTGTCTACAGTAAGAAAAGTCACCAAAATTAGAATCCCGGAGCACTACAAGCAGAGAGCAGCCCTCACTCTCTGCAAGTAGAGAGAGGTTGCACACCAACGAAGAAGCACAACCAAAAATAAATACATAAAATTATTTTTCAAAAAGGAATATGAATAGAGAAGTTAGTGTCTGGGGAAAAATAATTACAGCAAATATATCTAACAGGAGATTCCTACCCAGAATACAAGTACACAGACATACATACACAATTAACAAAAACTCATGCAACTCAGTATAAAAATGGGCAAGGTATATAAATGGTTAATAAATGTTTGAAAAATTTCAACCTCAGTGAACAGAGAAATTCAAATTAATATCACAATGCGATAACATTTTTACCTACTACAGCAGTCAAAATTAAAATACAACATGAAATATTAGCAAGCATGTTGAGCAACTGGAATGCTTCTGTATTGCTTATGGGATTGTTCAATGGTATAAGTTCTTTGAAATACTCTTTGGCAGTTTTTCCTAAAGTTAGTTATATGCTTATCCAGAAATCTCACTCCCTTATATTACCCGATAAATATATGTACACATAAACTTGTATTCAAATGTTCATAGTAGATTTATTAATAACAAGCAAAGCTTCAAACAACCCAAATGTCCATCAGTGAGTAAGTGGATACATAAGCATACTATACCTACATACATGAAATATGCACAGTAATTATAAGGAAGCAACCATTGTCACATGCAATAATGTAGATAGCTATTAAAATTATAATGTTAAGTTAAGATATCCCAGACAAAGCAGAATAGACAGCGTTTGAATCCATTATGATGAAATCTAGACTAAGGCAAAACTAATTCATGTCAATAGAAATTAGATAGTTGGTGAGTGGGGTAGCAATCTGTGAAGAGGAATAATAAATAGAAAAAGGTTAGAAGTCGTAGATGATTGAAATATTTTATAGCTTGTTTTGAGTGATAGTTATATATATATATATATATATACACACATGTATCAAACTAAACATGTATAATCTGTGCACTTTATCACATATTAATAATGTGTATTAATTTAAAATATGAAAATATCTGATGCTTTAGGGAGATAGAATAATTCACTTACTTACCCATAGATATGATAGAAAAAATTCAGACACTAACAGATTAGGCACACATTTACCCTTTGGCTGAAGAACAACTCTTGTGTTTGGGCTGAGAAGCAAATAAACAATTATCCTGAAACATCAGTTTAAATGCTGGGCACTTAGGCAGTTGCCAAGGCATAAACTCTTTTTTTTTTTTGCCTGCATTATATTTTATTTTATTTATGATTTTTAAATTATATTTATTTATTTTTAATTGACAATTGCTTTACAGCATTGGCTTGATTTCTGTTATAAATCAACATGAATTAATCATAGGTGTATGTATGTCCCTTCCCTCTTGAACCTTCCTTCTACCTCCCACCCTTTCCCACCCCTGTAGGTTATTACAAGCCCCAGTCTGAGTTCCCTGAGTCATACAGCAAATTTCCACTCCTATCTATTTTACATATATTAGTGAATATGCTTCTATGCATCTCACTCTCTCCGTTGATCTCACTGTCTCCTTCCTCTCCCCTGCCCTTGTCTGTAAGTCTGTTCTCTATGTCTGCGACTCCATTGCTGTCCAGCATATATATTCATCAGTACCATCTTTCTAGATTCCATATATATGCATTAATATACAATATTTGTTTTTCT